>NW_022990771.1:299064-530904 GCF_902827175.1 Gymnodraco acuticeps
GTGCATACATGCACGGTTGTGGCACACAACGACCACCAAACAGAAACAATATGGACATAGGCCACCATATAAAAAGTGTTGCAAATGTATTTAGTATCCTATCCATGTGAACATGTTTAGGTGGGGTGGACCTAACCTCCTCTAGGAGGGTCTGGGGCCATGCTCCCCCGGGAAGAGTCTTTTAAAAATATTGAAGTTAAATGCATCAATCTGGTGCACTTTGAGAGCTAAATGAAGAGATCTATGGATAGCCTACATCTCTCAGCAGCACCCATAAGAAACAGAACTGTAAACAGATTTACTTTTTCTTTATGGATATTTTTACTAATCACTCCCCTTTTTAAACTGTATTCTTGTGTTACTGTCCTATAGTATTTCATACCCGTTTTTTCATTTATTCTCTTATTTTTTAATAACTATAATGATCATATAAAGGTGTTCCTCGCAAATACTTGTTTACATAAAATGGTGACCAAACCGTTTTGAGACCCACTGAGATAACTTACACTAAAGTGAACTATCTAAACACTGAGAGAGTCCTTACCTCTGGCTGAGGTTATACGATCTTCTCAGTCTGACAGGAGCGGGACTCTACCTCCACCTTGGTGTAGAAACAGCTCTTTATATCCGTTAGCATAGATAGCTAACCAGATGCTAACAACAACATTCCACGTTACCGCTTGCGCACTCCACAAAATGCGCTCGTGCCACACACACACAGAGCCGAGCTTGAATGAAACACAGAGACTCAGAAGTAGGCTACTTGTACTGTACTGTATATCATATAATTTTCGATGGCTTTACTGTATAATCAGTTTAACAGATCGCCCACTGGGCTCTTCATCTAAACACACAGCCACGTAATGATAACAAAACAAAAGTCGGGGGTCATGGATCAAGCAACACACCAATCAGAGAGCACACCTCAGGCTGTGTTTTTATATTTGTATTCTTTATTTCTGATGTATTTCACACAAAAAAACCTTTTAGTGGAAATGTTTTCACTTCTATGATTAAACAAAAAACAAAAAAAAAAAACGGCAAAGTGGTTACGGCTTGCCCACCCTGCGTTTGGGGGGGGGGGCCACAGTTGACTCATTTGGGGGGGGGCATGGCCCTGGCGACTGACCCCCCCACATTGACGCCACCCTGGAAGTAACACCATTTGTTTGTGTGAATATTGCTCAATGAACTACATTCTCTGGTCTCGCAGAACAACACACGTCCACCAAGATGGCCATCACTACTTGTCTTACCCTCACTGATCCCACTCAATGAAACACGTCCAGAAGGAATGGTCATGCAAAGCTGCCTGCCTGCCTCTCCTTTGATTCTCTCTGAACTGCCTGTTCCTTTTTAATGTTTAATGTCAACCATTTGTGCAGATAGCATGAAGTAGAAAAGATCGGCGATTGCGATGCTAGCGTTAGCGTTAGCATTTTCTCCCCCGGGCTTACATTGTGTATTATAGAATGATCACACCGGTGACAGTAGGGGAGAGTGGGGTAATTTGTGCCAAGGGGCAAGTATTGCCACCCCTGTTATCTAGAAAACCATAGAAGAAGTTGGTCATGTGACCACATATTTTTGAAGAGGCATCCATTTCAATCATCCTGCAAAGAGGGGAGACACATGGCTTGAGAGGTAAGCACATTTAAGTTCAAAAAACTATTTGTTGCCCTCCAAAGTAACATTTCTATGATCAAGGTTTTTTGATTGCTGTGTTTGAACAATTTAGAAAACTTTGAAAACAGTTCACCCATGTTTTAGTGCTTTAGTAAGCTACACCATGAGTCTATACAGTTAGCATGATGCTAGCTCAAAACAGCTGGGGGATGCATTTTTTTCAAAATGGTGGGCTTGGGGGTGATTTGTGCCAAAGGGCCTGGGTTAAGTTGTGCCAACTTATGATTATTTACTATACTTTATTGTATTTTATTGTTATTGTACATTGTATTCTTACATTTGATCACTAAAACTATGTGACATTCTTAATTTTAGACCAAAATACATCATGCCACACAAATACAAAAGGAAGACAGACAGGGTTTCAACTCCTCTTGAGGAGTTGGAAAGAGCAGTGAAAGAGGTGCAACAGGGAAGACCATACATCAGGTTGGAAAGGAGATGAAGATCTGCAGGATGACCATAAAAGATATATGGATAAGAAAAAAATAGGAGAAGTAACAAAGCCAGGCTATGAAAGAACAGCAGTCGCCAAACGAGTCTTCAATGAGAACATGGAGAAAGAGCTGGCTGACCATATTAAGACACTAGCAGCAATGTTTCATGGCATAGGTGTCATGAAATGCCGTGAACTGGCTTTTGAGTTCGCACAAAGAAATAGCATTGACATGCCTGCCAGCTGGACCAGAGACGAAAAAGCAGGTTAGATCAAGTATAGGCTATTGGATAGTTATTTGGAGCGGATAGCTTCAACTTATCTGAATGGTAAACTGCAATGTGCTGATTAAACTTTTAACCTTTTCTAGGACCTGATTGGTTTCAACGCCTTTTAAAGCATGCTACCATTGGCATGCCGCGTTCCTGAAGCAACCTCTCTTGGAAGAGCTACTGCCTTTAATAAGCACAATGGGGGGGAGTTCTTTGATAACCTCTCTAAAGTGATGGACAGGTAAACTTAATAATCATCTGGCTTTGACAGCTGGATATGATCACGATGAAAAAACTCCGGAAAGAGCGACAACACTCAAATACGAGACGAGAGAGAGATTAAGGATCAAGCTAGATTATATAGAGATCGCATCTCGGCTCTAGTATCGAGATCAGAGATTCTCTCGTCTCTATCTCTCTCTCTCTCTATCTCTCTCTCTCTCCTCTCTCTCCTCTGCTCTCTCTCTCTTCTCTCTCTCTCTCTCACACCCCACACACCCCCCACCACCCACACCCTGACTAGGTAGCCTGGCAGTCCTGGCGAGAGGGCACATTCATCTCTTCTTCTGTTTGCCTCTGCAGCAGAGTTGACATTTACACACACAACCACATCCAATTATGTTAAAACTGCTTTAAACGTTCTCTGATCATCAGCACTACCTTTTATTTCATTTCAGGTACAGCTTCCCTCCACACATGATGTACAACATGGATGAAACTGGTGTGACGACAGTGCAGACACCCAAGCAGGTTGTCACAGAGAAAGGGAAGAAACAAGTGGGTTCAGTAACATCTGCTGAAAGAGGAGAGCTCGTCACTGTGGCCTGTGCAGTAAACGCCACTGGAAATGCAGTCCCACCCATGTTCATTTTCCCGCGTGTCCGCTTCAGGGACAGCCTCCTCAATGGATCACCAGCAGGTTCCATTGGTCATTGTACAAAGTCTGGATGGATGAATGAAGACGCCTTCCTCATCTTCCTGAAGCACTTCATCTGCCACACCAACTTGCTCCACCGATCACCCAGTCCTGCTCATTCTGGACAACCATGAGTCTCACATCTCACTCAAGTCAGTGACAATTGCTAAAGAGAATGGGGTCATTATGCTCACCCTGCCACCTCACACCTCACACCGCTTGCAACCATTAGACAAAACTGTCTATGGACCACTCAAAACCTACTATAACCGAGCGATGGATGGGTGGATGCGATCACATCCTGGGCGAACCGTATAGATCTATGAGGTCTCGGAACTTGTGAAGCAAGCGTTCCTCTCTGCAATGTCACCAACAAACATAACCTCAGGTTTCAGAGCAACAGGCATATACCCTTTCAACAGGGACATCTTCCCGGAAGAAGACTATGCACCATCAATGGTGACAGACAGGGCAAATCCAGAAGATGAACCCAGTGCCACTTCTGACCTGCCTGGAGAAGAGCCCTCCACCAGTGTAGCTGCTCACCTGCCTGGACCATCTCATGAGCCAACACATGTCACAGGTATTTAAAAAAAAAAGTCTGGTAGGCCAATAGTGGCGGTGCGCATAGTGGCATGGCTCAGGCTTACCCTCCACCTGACCACGTAATCTTGTTGTTCCCTGTGTTCAATGACAATAAAGTTCCTTTCCTTTCCTTGAAGCAGATCCAGACCCAGGAGAGCCACCTGCCACTCTGACAAATCCCGAGCACTTATCAAGTGACAAATCTGGTTCTTCTGCTCACTTGGGTTATGTGTCTCCAGAAGTCATTCTTCCCTTGCCAAAAGCCACAGAAAGAAAAAAAAATTGTAAGAAAGAAAGTGAAAACAAGAATCGTGACCGACACACCTGAGAAGATGGAGTTGGAGAAGGCTCACAAAGAAAAAGAAGATAAAAAGGCTGAACAGGAAAAGAAAAAGAATGAAAGAGAGAAGAAAAGGGCTCTGAAAGCTGCAAATCAAACCAAAACCAAGAAGAAAACAGCTGTGTACAGTAGCTCAGAAGAAAGCTCCACCACCAATGATGAGGCAGAATATGGCCTGGAGAAGACACACAGCAGAGAAAAGGAACGGGCTGAAAAGAAGAAAAGGAGTGGAAATAAGAAGGGGGCTCTGAAAGGGTCAAAACCAACCAAGCCCAAAAAGAAGGGGCTCTCCAGTAGCTCAGAAGAGAGTGACTTTCCGATTCCACTTAGCGATGCCACTCATTATGAGAGTTCAGATGTCCAGAGTGATGATGATGACGACGACGACGATGATGATGATGATGATGATGATGATGATGATGATGATGATGATGATGATGATGATGATGATGATGATGATGATGATGATGATGATGATGATGATGGTGACAAGGATCTGTCTGCTGGTGACTTTGTCATTGTGAAGTTTGCAGGTAAAAAATCCAAATCCTATAACTATGTTGGATTGGTGGAGAATGTTGAAGGTGACGAGATCAGTGCAAAGTTTCTGAAGCAAAGTTGTAAGAGGTCTGTTGATGGAAAGCCCATCTTCACATTTAGAGAGAATGATGGAGTCATCCCTAGAGGTGATGTGCTCAAGAAACTACCCACACCACAAACACTTGGTGGTACAGCCAGAAGGGAGTATAAGTTCACATTCCCCTGCAACATTGACAAGTGGGATGTTCAGTAGTAGGCCGAATCTGTGAAGAGATTCAGATGCAGATGATTTGCAGATGATTAGGTGCTCATTTTGGAATTTTAATTTTGTTCTGAGTATGTGTTCATGTGGCGCTAGGCCTTGTTTAAGCAAATTGGCCACACCACAAAACTTGGTGGTACAGCCAGAAGGGAACAGAAGTTCATATTTCCCTGCAGCATTGGACAAGTAGGATGTTAGGTGTTCATAGGCCTTGTTATAGAAAAGTGGCCTTTGATGTTGTTAAAACTTTAAATAAACATAAAATGTATAATTTTGTATTGAATTTGTCTTGCTTTTATATAGCATTATTGTTTGTGAGATTAAAATGATCTGTTTTACTTCAATTATCAATGGCACAATTTACCCCAGTGTATTGTCTCTAATGACACAACTTTCCCCGCACCGGGGGTAGTTGTGCCACAAAACCACTTTTTTTTCTAAAGCTATATTTCTCAAACAGTTTATTTAAGATCCGAAGTGATTGTTCCCAGGGATGCACAACATCCTAAACTATATGTACACATTTTAGTTGGAGGCATTAGTGTAATCCCCTTGCTTTAAAGGCACTTTAAGTAAAAATTGGCTCTACTTACCCCACTCTTACCCCTACTCTTCAAAGGGTTCACGAAATATGACTACTAATCTTACTGTTTAACATGTTGGGTTACTTGATGTTACTTCATGTTAAGGCTAATAAAAATGACAAGGCTAAGGCTGTAATGCTAACTAACGTGCAAGCTACTAGCTAGGTAGCTAACTTGATCCAGCCACTCTTGGACCAAGAGTGGCTGGATCAAGTCTGGGTCTTGCTCGTTCTTTCGCTTCCCATGTGATGAAAGGACCTTTCATCAGACAGGAAGCGAAAGGCCCATTGCTGGTATGATAACAACCTGGTAGGCTACTAAGCACACAGGCATCTTGTTAAAGTTATCTTATCTTAGCCAGCTGATCTTAGCTATCTCTTAGTGGAGGAAAACAATTGTGACATGTTATGCTGTGTTCGTTATTCTCGGGTCCAGGAGAGAGGCTTTAAGGCGAGACACGGCAGGCAAAAACATCGTTTTTCAAGTACTGGTCAATTTTGAGATTTTGTGCTATTTTGATTCTATAACATGTTTTCTTTCAGGCTTTTGGAAGGAAAACGTACAAAATACACATTTAAGTGTTTATTTTACTATAGTTTGTCTATTTGCGTCCGTAGATTTCTCCTAAATTCACCAAAAGTTAGCATTCTAACGTAACATAAAGTACCACGACCGCTGTGTGCACCATGTCAACAGAGATATCGTTGGAAAGCTGTGTCTCTCCTGCACAATCTCATCGGATCCAAATATGGTCATTTCCTTTGTATCAGCAACCAATCATGAAAGCACAAATGGGTCTTAAACCAAGAAACAAAATCTCATTGGCTGGTGTCAATTTCTGACAACGTGATTCGTTCAGATGCGTCACGTGGTGTGCTAAAACACGTCCTGGTTAGCTTTCCGCTAGAAATTGAAATCTCAAAATGGCAAAAGAACGGCGAAAAAAACGTTCACAGAGAAGACGACAACAATTGTCACTTGCACGAAGCAAGATTATACAAAAAACAAATGACCCCGAACATGAAATACCTTCACGGAGTGTGTCGATGTGCAAGCTATCATCCAAAGAACAGGAGGGTTAAGCTAGCGCCTCACTGCAATCTTTAAAGGTCGTTTTCTCAAAATGAGTTTTTTCTCCTACTCTGAGTCCGACATTTCCACTTCAGTTGCACGTACATACACCAAACCTTCCAGTTATATTCCTATCAATATTATGAAGGCTTTTACAGAAGGGTTAGTTCATATATCATTCATAGCCTGCATTATACAATATTGTATACCTAAAAACATGGCGAAAATGGATATTTTAGGGCTGTTGACAGTATTTTCTGATTTATGGAGTGATAAAAAGAGATATCCAATATCCCTTCTGTAAAAGCCTTAGATACTAATATGACTACAAAATGAAACAAGAATTTTGAACCTGGCTTTATCCAAAGTTCAGATTTCGATTCCTGAAATGTGTTAAAATCTGTGCATATTTAATGAGATAATGGTTAATTTGCATATTTAAACATGCTATTTCAGAAAACTTGTAATACAAAAAACAATTGCCTTATTGTAAGTAATTAACTGGAGAAATGTCTAGCTGATACCTTTAAGTTAAAAAAAGAACTTCTGGTTTTTCAGTATAAAACAGCATTTAAACTGATGGTATGTTTAAGGTACTTTATGCCATCAAAACAATGATTTTAATTTCTAACAGACATCACTTACGCGACTCTGGGATTTGTAGTCTTTCTAGTTGCGTATTTTTCATTGTCTTATATTTCAACAGTTTAAGACAAATTGTGACTTTTTTGACATGGAAATTATTTTTTAAGATTGACAAACATCATATGTGTAATTCAAGGCACAATTCAAACGGGATCGAAAGATACCTTTTCTCTCTCCATTGACTTCAATACATAATTTTTCCGAAATAAGGTCTATAAGGGCAAAGAGGCGGAGCCGAGGCGGGACCTGCTGAGTACACACACATACCACTTCAATCTCATTAGTATGCATAGAAAGTGACAGGTCACACCTCTAAGTCCCGCCCCCTTCAACCGGAAGTCCCGCCTCCATACGCCCCGCCCACTTCCGGTGGATGTCCCACCCCCCAGAGATGTGGCTATGAAGGAGAACTGTGTGATCGTCCAATGAAAGCATACAAGAGAACAATGTACCCTACAGAAATATGCACTTCACATAACGTTTTATTGAAAACGACTGAGAAGAAAAATGTTTTTTGTCATTGCCACGATCCTCATTTCATTATGGGTCTGGCTCTGTCAGATTTCACGACATCATCACATAATAAAGCTAGCTAACAAGTAGATTTAGAGGCTAAACAATACAATTTCAACTCTTAATATGAAGCTAAATATTTACTGATATTTTAAAATGGAAACAAAAAATGAGTGTGTGATTGTTACTATTCTTCCTACACAGCAGATGCTGACTTATCTGTTATTTTATCTGCTAAGATTCACACTCAAACTATTAATTTCATATACTGTCATGTGTTAACTGTGATGGTTATTCTCACGTCCAGGAAAGAGAAGCTTAAAAAGGAGACTAAATGGAGTCTCTGAGATGTTTTCAAATTGGTACTTTAATTAATAAAAGGCGCGGTACAGTCACAAACAGGATATTGTCCGACAGAAAAGCAGCTGTCTCTGGCCCTCGCTAGCAGAGAAAAGAGGACGAACCGCTCAGGTGCTGCTCTTATATAGCTTCTGTAGGCTCCTCCCTGCGGGCCGGCCCTCCACATCTTAATGTCCGTTGTTACGTTTAAACAGAGGATTCAGGCATTGTACATTCAATATATACTTAAACACGACTCTTCTCCTCATATTGTCTTTCATCACTTTTCCTTTAACACATTCTAAACGTTGTAGTTAATATTCTAAAAAATACAGAAAATACTTCACGGCTGGTTTGGTTTCTGGTCATTCCGGATGTTGTCACATCTTACCCACGTCTGTAAACAATAACTTTATTCAATATTCAGCAATAATAATACTTCTATAGTTGCAGTGTTAAAATCAGTAGGTTTCGGTGTGCATCACTCCATGTCATTTCGCTACTAAATTAACCTTTATAAGAAATGGTAAACTAGCCACATGCTAACCGGAGATGAAGGATTTTCAGAATAAAAGCTTATCTGGTTGTGCACAATAATTTTCTGGTTTTTCAGTATAAAACAGCATTTAAACTGAAGGTACATTTAAGGTACATTATGCCATCAAAACATTGATTTTAATTTCTAACAGTCCCTCCTTACACACCTAAAAGGTGTGTATAATACTGAAATCAATGAGTTCTTCATCTGAACTCTGCATAGTACATCATTCATATCAAAAACATACAATCAAAATGGAATAGTGCGAATATCCTCAACTTTACAAAAATACAAAAATACTTTGACTGTGTTCAAACATAAAAGTTTTCCCTTGTGCATAACTTCTAGTGTTAACATTCAATATGGCTCTTCAAAATAGCAGCAATGGCTTGGTATCAGAACATTTATTCCTCCCTCCTTTCACAGAAACCGTTCTTATAATACGCTCAGTGTTAAAGCACTTGTTTTTACAAAGTGAAAAGAAACTATTCATTTTAGAATTGTAATGATTCGAAAATACATGAAATCTACCATATAGAACAGTGAAAAATAATAAAAATGAAATAAACTATCTTGTACCAGTGTAATGTAATAATAAAACAAAAAATACACTATCTTGGAATAGTATAGAGTAATTAAAAATAAAAATACACTATCTTGGAATAGTATAGAGTAATTAAAAATAAAAATACACTATCTTGGAATAGTATAGAGTTCAGTGAAATGGATTCACTCCATTTTAGCATTTTATTTTGCTCACTTCTTCAGATGATTTCATCATTTAAAGAGTCACATCGGCTGGACATTCATTGAACAATCTCATCTCTGAACATCCACATCATTTAACATCATTCAAACTAACTCGTCATTTTCATCTACATCTGTATACGGGGGTGGATCGTCCTGTTCTGCTAGCATTTGTAACTGTCTCCTCATGAGAAATGTACCCTCCCTCCTTTCATACCATTTAAGGTATGAAAGTAATATGTTCTCTAGAAGATGCCGTCGTGATCAATCGGTATTTTAGGACATGGAATTAGTGCTACATTTAGGCCTCCCCTGGGCGCCCCTATGCTATCCTTGTACCCTGGAGCCTAAACTCCCCCTGGGACTGGTCTCTTAGCCCTACTGGCTTTGGGGTGGTCTGTTCTAATGCAGTGATAAAGTCCCTGAAATGGTGTGAAAACCGGTGGAATATCAATAACTCATTATACTAATTTATTTTCATTTCTGGTCTACTTAAATAACTATGCTAACCCCCTTTAAACAGTGTGTGGAACCTTGGGTGCTCTAACAAGGACTTCAAAAACAGAAGTCATTTCATTAATGGTTTGTAGTTCAATTCAGGAATTTTCACTCATGGCAGATATGTTTCTCCTTTTAAATAACATCTCTAAATGTCAGGTCATCACTGATTAAATGGAGGAGCATTAGGAGGTGGTGGCACTTGTCTTTTAAAACTCATACTCTGGTGCCGTGCGCTCCCTCTGAAGCTGTAAGTAAGATTTAAAACATCTGCAGGGTGGGTTGAGCAACCCCTTCTCCCTGAACGATATTTATTGTTGAAAATATGCACCATTAAAATGAGTGATCCAAGGCCCCGCATGTATTACTCCCAATTGTACTAGTTTTTTCAAAATTAAAATCTTCAATCGCTCTTTGCCTAGTGTCTTTTTAAAACTCTACATCTTGGACGACAAACAAATGTTGTTTCCACCTTAACAGTTCTCCTGTGGTAACAACCATGCTACAATGGTGAAATCAATACTCTAGATTGGAATACTTTCTTTGGCTTGGTTCCAGCTCTACCTTTAACATTTTCCATTCAAATAAAGATTTGCCTGCTATCTATATTGTAACAAATTAAATCTTCCCCAAATTCTCACATGAATAAGAATCTCTATAAGAATAATTTGTTTATATTATGAAAAGATTGAATAATATGTTCTACCCTCAGTGTGTTTTTAGGATTATTTTCTAATAAGTGTGTTTATGTGTAAACTCACTCACTCCTGTGTTCCTTCTCTCCCCCTCTGGTCGTCAAGCCACGACCCCCTCACGTTCTGCTGGCCCATGCCAACTCCTCTGGTTCTGTCTCCTCCTCCATCCTGTCTTCTCCTCAGTCCATCCGCACTTGGATCTTCCCGCTGTAATTCTTTTCAGTGGCCCAACTGCTTTGCATTTCATCTCCTCCTTTTCAGTCTCTTGGCTGTTGCATGGAGTGGTGTATTCTGCTCTCATGTCCCACTCTGCTCTTGTGCCAAATCTCGCGGCTCAGTTTGGAACTTCATGTCCTGTTTGAGGGACCGATGAGAGTTTGCCTCTTTGTCAGCATGCTGGTTTGGTTCTGGATGCCTCAGGTGGAGATGGTTCTGGATGCCTCAGGTGGAGATGGTTCTGGATGCCTCAGGTGGTTGTTGGTTCAGCTCGGGTTGTCTGTCTTTAAACCGGAGGAGGAGTCTCCTGTGGTGAGGTCATTTGTCTGAAGATGGGGTCGTAGCAGTCTGACAGGCAGAGAGAGAGAGAGAGATCTCGGGAGGCATTACCTATAGCTAATTCTAACACACTGAGGTAAAATATATCCAATCCTTTCCACTCTATTTTCCTAATCTTACTATCTGTCTTAGATGTTAAATGTCATCTAAACCCAATTAATGTCTACTAATGGTTGTGCCATATCCCTAAACATTGTTTCCACCCACTGTAACATGGCTACTCCAAATAACTCTTTCAGGAAACCATTTTCTTCTATAAATTAAAAATACCTACATGTTTCAAGCACCACATATTTCACACACTATAAAAGAACGTCCCCATATTTTCTCCATTACTTTAAATCTCACTGTTATTTAGAACATAAGTAACTTTTGTGACTGAACATATCTGCAATGTCGCCACAATCTGCTGGGGAATTTTGTTCATAGAGTTTGTACGTACAAAGCTGTACCTGTGGGTTAGTAGCCTGTTTCTACTGTAATAATTTTTCCATAATTGTGCTCAGTTCACCGGTTGGTTGTCCATAAACTTAACAGGGGTGTTTCTGGCACAGACTAAAACATGGATCCAGTGTATTTTTAGATTCCCCTAATCTGTAAATTCCCATCACCTACATATCCCAATCAGTTAAACCCATCTCATCATTTGATACAAGAACTGCATATATGGGGGGTGAATCATCTTGATTGTAATCGCCTCACCTTTGGGACCGAGTATTTATAACTCCTCCTCTTGTTGCTCAGCTGATCTTTTGGCTCTGGGGATAAGTGAAACTCTCTGAAACACAGCTGGAGTTTTGTTAGTGATGTGGGCATTCTCTATGAGTGGACTAATGGATCCATGTCTTACTTGATATTGTACTCCCCATCCAACCAGAAAGGTGCCAAGTGTAATGAGCACAATCAACAATGCTATTCTGACTCTTATCCCTAGGGGACCCCACAATAGCTTTGGCTTTGTTCTTGACATCATCTCTATTTTCTCCCTTGGTGTCAGTTACAGAATTTAAATAATGAGTACTATAATAACGTATACTAAAATGTGACTCTTTTTCAGATGTAAAACAAAAATAGGTTTTCACTTTAGTGTACTATCTATACAAATCTATAGACAATTCGTCTTTTGAGCTGTTTCTATCTTTATCTTATTTCTATTTATTGTTTTGTTCCAGCTCTGCCAAATCAGTCCTAACTCCCAATAATGTTCTGGAAGTTGCCAGTGAAGGGTGACAATGTGTGAGGTGGTGTCAATTTACTCCTTTTTCTTTACCTTTAAACCGGAGCGCGTGTGAAGTTCGTTACAACTTCTCACTGTTCCGTCCACCGGGGATCAGCTCACTGTCTTTTGTGAACTTTCACCCTCACCCAATCACCTGGCCGAACAGGAGTCTCTTCTGGTGTCTCGTCTGGTATCTCTGTAGCTTTCTTAGCCTGTGTAGACAAAACTTGGATAATATTACTCAGAGTTCTGACATATTCATTACTTTTATTCGTCTAATATCTAAAACTGGACCACTCCCTCCTTGGAGGAGGCCCAAGCTTTGGCATACCTTTTGTCGTTATGAGACCTATTATTAACTACATGTTATTATTCATTAACTACAACGTCACTGAAATCAACATATCTGTATAATCATGACACTCCCTCCTTTGAGCAGAACATGCTCAATTAATATTGCAATGATTACCCTATTCTGAACAGGACATGTAAAACCCATAACGTTGCACTAAATAAATATAACTTCTCCGTGTACCCATAAGGCGTACAAAATATCGTATGATGTGTGGCTTTCTGATGGTATAAAACATATTCACTCAAATCTGCCATTAGCACAAAAATGGTTTACATGTTGCAATAATGGCTTTTGTCCTGGTATTATGCATCATTGTTGCTGCGAAAAACAATACCCCTGGTGTCGCTAATGCGTCTCAATAATTCTAGGATTAGAGGATTGTTTGATACTGCTGAACAAAGATATAATAAAATAATATTTCTCTAAACTAGAGGGAAACATACGAACCATTCTCACAGAGGGTGACATGCATGAAGGGCTGGTGCCCCTCACTCAAAGTGAGATAGTGCCTTACGCACTACACTATAAATCAGTAAAATTACTCAAGCATAAATAAATAAAAACTGATTCTTGAAACTGTTGTTAAAACCCTACAACTTCTTCATCCAAGCTCTCAATCAGTGTTATGTTATTTAATCTGCAGCTCATTGCCTTAAAACAGATACTTCAGACCGATTATAAAATTGTGTTTATGAGAAAAATGTAATCTGACTCCATAAATCACATAATTATTTGACTAAAAAACTACACTTCCACTAACAATAAATGAAGTTCCCCTTTAAACACAGCCCCGGTCTTCTGACGGGGTCTATCTATGTACTGGCTGGAAAATGTTGTGCCAGTCTCTGTCGCTCTGTCACTGTTCTCCCGCTAACAGTCACTCTCTAGTTCTGCTGGGTTCTTGTTGACTTCTTCACTGGTTTGAGACAAGCGACCCTATCGGACACCTCCCTTTGTAGCCAGACTTCACCACAGCAGAATCGAGTTTCTGTTTTTAGGTCTCAACAGCTCCACGTCAGGTGTATCGCCGCCCCTTGAACTGCAGTCGGTGTAAACAGGAGGATTTGGTATGGATCCTCCGTCTTGGGCGAGTACTAGGTTTCCGTCTTCATATTTTTGGGTGGAAACCCCATCGTCTTGACCTCACTAGCTGTGTGGACACAATAGTTTTCTGTGTGGGGGAACAACATCACTCGTAATCTCTTTCCTTCTCATAATTACAAAAATAGTCTGCTAAATGTTCTATTCTGTGGATGCTTTATGTGTAAATGCAAATGCTACTCTCGATTCTGTTTTTACATTAAACATTAAACCTCTCCCTTCTGTGGTGACATATATGGCTCAATGTAGCTGGATTTCAAAATACCCTTGTGCTGAAGATGCATCACCTGGTGGTCTGGCCCTCTGAGCTTCCTCATTGTTGTGGTTGATACCAGGGTGTCAGTGGCATTTGGGTCATGTTTGGCAATGCTGTTCGTCTTTGACATCCCTGAGACCCCCTGCTTCTGTCGTAATCATGGAAACCTCCCCCAGGGTAACTACATGGAGGGCCATTGTTTGGTGCATGTTGCCTTAGTAGTTGCGGGCAATCTCTGGTCCAATGGCCCATTTGGTTGCAATGGTAACATCCCTCAAACCGTAAACTTCTTCTGCCTGTGCCTCCTTGGAAACCTCCTGGTTGGTGGTTCTGCATCTGATTCTCTGGCACTATCTGAGATTTAACTGTTTGAGGTGTCTGCTCTGCATTCTCTGGTTCTTCCTGAGCTTGAATTGTTGGAGGTGTCTGCCCTGCCTTCTCTGGAAGTTCCCCCTCCCTTCTCCTTGTCTTGTTCCTACAAGCTACGGTGTCTTGTTTTTTCTGCTATGTCTTCCCTCACTGGCGGGTCTGCTACTCGGACCACATTTATGCTGTGTGCCAATAGGCTGGCATATTCCAGATGGAGTATCAGACTTGTAACTCTTATAAATCTTTCTTCATCTTCACTCCAGATAGTTCTTTTAATTGGAAAGGTTAAAGCATCTGATCAGATTATTACCCTTTCCTTGATATCTGCGGTTGAGCCTGGCTCTGCGTCTAGTCTCAATTTAGTTTCTTTTGGTGACATGTTCTCTAACTATTCGAATGAATATTATTAAGTTATCAAAGATTGAAACACTAATCCTCCGACTAGCACCTTCGTTCCTGATAAATAATATCCTATGTCATCCGAACTTAACTTTAAATCTGGGTAGGTTTTTTTTTTTTTTTTTATGATTTAAGTTTTTTTTTTTTTTTTTTGTAAAATATTAATAAATTAAAAGATAACATTTTTTTGAAATTTTAAAATAAAAATTGTACAGTGTATCGTTTTTGACTTTGAGATAAGAAAATCGAAGTCTTGTGAAAATCTAAATCTACTGTGTACAGTGCATACTGAAATGTATGGAACTATGTAAATGTCATAATTTGTGTTAGATTTAATCAATTGGTGTTTGAATATTCTACAGTCTAGTTTGAAAGTCTATGATGTAAAGTTTCTCATATGTTAATTAGAAACCACTTTGTAATTCTGTCCCGGCGAATGTGTTCATCAATAACACTCAAAATTAAGCTTCAAAATGTTATAATATCTTTGTAATAATTCTGTATTACCAGCAGAGTGCGCTGTTGTAATTTCCAGCTTAATCCACTAGGGATAGCTGTTGCAAAACTGACCTCTTTTTAACAAGAAGAAGCTTATTTCCTTAAAAATGGGAAGAAAATGTGAATATGGTTAAACAACACAGCACATAACCGCCAAAACACACTTGCAAACAAGAATATCTCAAATAAACCGCCAATACACACTTGCAAACAAGAATATCTCAAATAAACCGCCAATACACACTTGCAAACAAGAATATCTCAAATAAACCGCCAATACGCACTTGCAAACAACAATATTTTCAAAACCAGACTCCTACAAATACCAAACTTCCCACGGTAAGATAACCTGTCTATTTTATAGTTCCAACTTCTGCCAATAAATATGATTTGTCCTTCTCAATATGGAGTGCCTAGCCTCATGTGAGTGGGACTGTGTGTCAAAACAAACAGAGTACTTTCAATTAGCATTTCACGAAATGGCGACTGCCGTGTGGCTTATTTTCAGCATGAGGACAAGACAAGATGGCAACTGATTTTCCAACCTTTGACCTGAAGAACAAAGGGATTTGAAAACACCTCGTGGCTCTCAGAGGGGAGTTTAAATAATGGCGGGGTGTAATCTTGTCAAGAAAATTGAACACAAAACAACACTGCAGTTTAAAATAACATTTCTATCTAGTTTACTATGAAAAAAATGGGCTTTATCTTATTGATATCATCACTTAAAGTTAGGAACCCTTACGCATAAGCTATAAACCTATCTACGTATTATTTGACTTTATAGTCCACTATTGGTCAACTGCTGCCATTTCGACACGCTAGGTGGGAGTATTATGGTAACTTATCAGCGACTATTAAATGACCGTCGTCAATTTAACGTAATGCTGTTGTAACTCCACATCTCGTATTCCACCCGCAATATCTTGGTTGAAACTAGAACAGTTATGACCACTGATAAAGCTTACACCTTAATCAAGCCTTTCCTCAAAAGGACTTTTTTAAAACAGTTCTCAACTGTTTTCGACTAGCACTGTCTTCAGTTACTCAACCCTAAGTTGATTCGCTATGCCTTGTTTGTTTTCAATTACTTGATCCTTAATCAATTCGCTATGTCCCATAGATCTTAACAATAATCGTTAAATGGACTTATATATCCTTACGTCATAGGCTAATTTAACTACTGACGTAACAAGGGACACCTACATGAAAACACAACAAGACACCTACCCAAAGTACAATGGCCTCACACATTTATATTTTAAAATACTACACACACAAATTAATAGCATGCAGGGTTAGATATAAGAAAAAAAGAAATTGGAACTCACCCTGATTGTGAAAATGCAACGCCATGTGTTATGGAATTCTTATTGTTATAAATTTGGTTGTTTTAACATTAAATACACAGCTATTTTCAGGATCCGCTGGCCTCCGTCCAACACAAACCTATTTTGTACTGCATAAACTATGAAGAATTTGATTTAACAGGTTTCCTCTTACCAAGTATTCGAGCTCGTTGTGTCGAACGGAAGCCGCGTCTCCGGAAAACAGCTGGTTGTGTAGTCTCTTCTGTCCAACGAGAATCACGTCGCGGAGCACCAATTGTTAACTGTGATGGTTATTCTCACGTCCAGGAAAGAGAAGCTTAAAAAGGAGACTAAATGGAGTCTCTGAGATGTTTTCAAATTGGTACTTTAATTAATAAAAGGCGCGGGTACAGTCACAAACAGGATATTGTCCGACAGAAAAGCAGCTGTCTCTGGCCCTCGCTAGCAGAGAAAAGAGGCCGAACCGCTCAGGTGCTGCTCTTATATAGCTTCTGTAGGCTCCTCCCTGCGGGCCGGCCCTCCACATCTTAATGTCCGTTGTTACGTTTAAACAGAGGATTCAGGCATTGTACATTCAATATATACTTAAACACGACTCTTCTCCTCATATTGTCTTTCATCACTTTTCCTTTAACACATTCTAAACGTTGTAGTTAATATTCTAAAAAATACAGAAAATACTTCACGGCTGGTTTGGTTTCTGGTCATTCCGGATGTTGTCACATCTTACCCACGTCTGTAAACAATAACTTTATTCAATATTCAGCAATAATAATACTTCTATAGTTGCAGTGTTAAAATCAGTAGGTTTCGGTGTGCATCACTCCATGTCATTTCGCTACTAAATTAACCTTTATAAGAAATGGTAAACTAGCCACATGCTAACCGGAGATGAAGGATTTTCAGAATAAAAGCTTATCTGGTTGTGCACAATAATTTTCTGGTTTTTCAGTATAAAACAGCATTTAAACTGAAGGTACATTTAAGGTACATTATGCCATCAAAACATTGATTTTAATTTCTAACACATGTCTCGAAAGATCATTTTAAAGTATTCTTTAAATTAGCTTTTGTCATGTCCCTTTGTCTTGTGCCTTCCTGTTTTATTTTGAAAAGTAATTCTCCCTCTCGTTTCAGGTCACTGTGCTCCCCGCCCCTATGTGGCCCCGTCTCAGGTCGGTTAAATGGATTCCTTGCATCCCTCACTTGTGTTGTTTCCCTGTGACTAGTCCCTCCCACTAGGGAAGCATGGAGAGATGCAAGGAAACCACGAGAAGGAGGGAAATGAGTTTTAAGAGCAATGGGACGTCCTTTCCTCCGGAGCGTCACGTGAAGTGACGTCCGTTTGTGATGACTCCGCACAGCTGATCGTCTGACAGCAGGGTTGCATTCCAATAGTCCATTTAGCTTAGGAACCTTCCTAACGGAGTGAAATGACCCGGAAGTCCCTCAGTGGCAGCCATGATAAGTGCCGTTCCAATTCTCCAAATGAAAGGAAAGGAGGTTTCAAACTTCCTTTATAACCTCCTTTAGCTTAGGAACCACTGGACCTCCCTAACCGAAAGGAGAGGAGAAAATGCTGCCCCACAATGCATTGCAGCCGCAACATTTGCCGTCACTCAACAGTCGGCCGTTCACGGAAACAACCGATTATGACCGAGAAATGATATCATGAAAGTTACGGTGCTTATTAAGCATTTTAAAACGTATGTGGTAAGTTGCCAAAGTGCTTTTTTCTGAACGTTCATCAGTATTATAATCAAAGAGAAATATGAACATTAGTTTTTACTGAAATGATCAAATAAAGTCAAGATCTCAGTCTTTACTGAGCTGTGTGGGGTTTGTTCAACTTTTAAAAGATGTTTGAATGGTGATGTACACAGTGATAGATGTTAAGGACTAACGTTTATAATAAATACATCTGTATTGATTTTAAGATCTTTTCATCAATCATACGTATTGGGATCATTTATATTAATGTGGACCGGAGGGAGAGGGTGACGAGCATAAGTTTCACTTTCCTTTTTTATTTCAAATCCAACTTTGGTCATGAAGAATATGTTTCTCTGTTGTCCACGTTCATAAAGCATAAAGCAACAGCTTCAGAGCACGGTGCAGAGTCTCTAGATGAGTTTACAGTAGTCCCTCGTTCTTATTGAACATCCATGTTGTAGTCCGCTGTATAGAAAACTGTAGTTTCCATAGTTTCCCCACAGCAGCAGACGCACATTCATGACGTCCGCTGGCGCATCATAAACACGTCGGATTCTCTAAAGTACCACATTCTCTTCTCCTAAGTCCTTTTGAATTCTCCTATCCACTTAACCCCGTGACGTTTCACTCAGAGGTCAAGGAATAGGAGATAGGGTTAGAATTTAGGAGCTGATTTTTGGATTATCGGAACGCAACCCAGCTCTGTCCCCGTTGTGTTCACACACACCCCCGCCACACATTTACTGACACAAACATTTGTATCATCTGTTGTAGACCCCAATAAATAAAATAAAATAAGAACTAATTCTCAAAAAAGATAAATGCCATTCTTAAAATGTATAAACGAACAATAGTTTGATTAATATTGATTAGAGTACACAATATAAATACAATAATTGAGAGAAGAAAAAGAGATATGTTATCTATCAAAACCCAGTTAGATGAACATTCATTGGATTGCACACTTTGTTTGTTTGTGTGGATATGTAGCACATTAACATTTTAAATAGCACTTAATGACTGACTGAATGGAAATGACAATAAATGAAAATGTAAAAGGAAAAAAGCGATCATGAAAATGTTTCCAAAAAATGAATAAAATGATTTTTGACCACTTTGTTGTTCAGATATATCACATATTTGTAACTAAATGATACATGAATTGAAACAAAACACAGTATAAACTGAGGAGTGAGTCCCGTGAGTTTCATGTCTTTTCTTCACTCCGCTGGGAAACTGCTTTCATGTCAAGAAGCATCAGATCAGTGCATGCACTGCATCGTCCAATCAGTGAGCGATACACAGTAAGGCCATTGGGACTCTACTCAAGATGGCGCAGACAAATCAACTTCCGGTGAGACCGAGACCGAAGAGCGAGGAAATGAAAATAGTCGACCTGAGACGGGGCCTGTGTCTCCTGCGTTTGTGATTGTCTACCCCACCCTGATTGTTTCCACCTGTGCCCCTTACCTTGTGTGTATATATTGTCTTAGTTTCCCTCTGTCCTGTGCCAGTTCGTCTTCTCTCATGACTCGACATACCAGCGTACCTTCAAGTCTGATCCATGTCCGTTGTTTTGTTTTAAGCTCCTTATGGTAGTATTTAGTTTTCCTCGAAAGAGTGATTTTGTGTTCTCTTATTTTGTTACTGTGAAATATCCAGTAAAGTACTTTATTTTTGAAACCGTCTGAGTTGTGCATTTGGGTTCATACCTCTGAGTTCACCCCTTGACATATACTGCAGGACAGTTTATCCTAATGAAGAGCATACAGAGGTTATAGAAGAACAGGGCAACTCACTTTATTTATTTATTATGATCGACATGTGAGGTACTCCCCACACTCAAACCAGGTCATTAATGTGCTTTCCTGGAAGACTCTGCAGTTTAAAAAAATCAATGTGTTAGCTTTAAATCACTGTGAATATTGACCACTACGGTAGCAGATCAGAGCAGTCGGTCATTCACAAATAAATGTGTTCATGTCAAAGAAATTCAAGAGAACCAGTGGGAACCATTGGTGGATAAAGTAAATATCTTCATCTAAGGTAAAAGGAGCAATTCCACAAAAATACAGTTTCTGCCCTATGTCCAAAATCTTACTTGCATATAAAATATCGAAAGTGTAGTACAATACAATACAGCTTTATTTATAAAGCACTTTAAACCTCCAGACCAAAGTGCTGTACAGTCAAATAAACAAACAAAACATACAACAAATAATACAGGACAGCTCACACACACCATAAAACAAGTACAAGTAACAACAATAGACAATTTAAAAGCAATAAAAGCAACAATCTAAAAGATGTCAATACGCTAAGGAGAAGAGCTGGGTTTTGGGTACTCCATTGAAACTCCTAAATGACTGAAAACTAAGATAATAAGGGATTTCATTCACATTTTTTGGAAGTGCACACCCTTTAATAATTTGTTAAACAATATATACGAAGGTATGTCAAACATATTAATTACACGACCCAACTATCTATATGTAAGACGTAGAGATGGTCAAGGAGCCTAATAATGATGATAATGAATGAATACTTTAATGATGACAGCATTAAAAAGATTTGCATTAATTGATTGGAAATGTTAACACTCAGGCACAAACTTGTCAAATAGAAAAAAGAGGGGTGGTTATTTCATTTTATCTCAGAATGTTGTATAATAATTGGATTTATTGTTGGATGCTCATCAATTCTCACTACTTTATAATAAATCCATGACAATATATCATGGAGAATTTATATTCCAAGTTTCTATCTGTGAAGTAAATAGCTTTATCTGTCAGATCAATGAATGGAGGTAGGTGTACAAAGTAGCTTAAAAAAGTATGGCGGTAAAGAACCCATACAGTACTTGAGAAACTGTACTAAGTTACTAGTTACTATTTATTAAAAAAATAGATAGTATCTCAAAAGTTGAATGAACATGCACACAGGTAAACAAAGTCACACACAAACAGTCTCGCACTCTTCTCTCCCGTGGGTTAAAACTGACCTTCTGCCTTTCATCCAGTGTTGGGCAAGTTACTTTTAAAAAGTAACTAGTTATAGTTAATGCTCTCAAAAAGTAACTAGTTACTTGATTAGTTACTAAATTATAAAAGTAACTAGTAACAAGTTACTTTACTTTAAAAATAATAACAATAAAAACACAAGTTTTTGTGTTGTTCTGTGGCACCGTAAGAGAAAAGACAACTCCCCATCATTGTAGCAATTATCATTATGAAATAGTGGAACAATAAAACACAAAAGATATGTTTAGACATTTTGACAGGCATCTTTATTGTAGCCTCAACAAGCAAGTTCTAAGTAGTGCACTTGTAGTACATTAGTTAGGTGCTTCAGGAGATTGGCATTGCTGTTATTCGATGGGGACAATGCTTTCTGTCCTGCACACAGTTTACATTTGACCGTAATATTTTGTGCGTCCTTTATCCCCACAAATTGAAAATAGTGGTTATATCTCCAAGTTGTAAATGCGCTGCTGCTCTCGCTGATACTTGCATCTGCCATAGTGTGTGGGTGTGTGTGTGTGTGTGTGTGTGTGTGTGTGTGTGTGTGTGTGTGTGTGTGTGTGTGTGTGTGTTTGTGTGTGAGTGCTGGTGGTGGGCGTTGCCGTGTATGTGTGTGTGTTAGCCAAGCGGCAAACTCTGGGGAAGAGCCGGGACGCCAATACGGAAGTGCCACACACTGCAGTTCATATATTGGCCGATAGGGACTGGCTGCAGAAAGGAGCAATTTCCATAGACCCCCATGTTAAAATGCCCAACTTTACAGCAGAAAAAAACATGTTTCTACCCATGGATGCAATAAATATTACTATGAATATAGTTAGGTTCCACCTTCATGATTATGGATCTGTGAGTGAATTGTTTTCTAACACGACCCTTTTATTTATATTAGGTCTTAAAGTTTTTGCATAAATTAGGGCGTGGTCACATTGAGTGACGGCTCTGTCAAGTGACTGCTGCTGCTAGCTTCTTGTCTCTCTGCTAGCTGCTCCGTGAAGCTAGCTACAGGGACTCTGCCTGCTCAGCTCATCCAGGGAACACAACTTGAAGCCGGCCGTGGTTGTTTGTTCTTCATGCTTATATATCGGACTATTGTGACTCGCTCTGCGGTTAAAACAGACGGTGCATGAATGCGGTTTTGCGGTAAGTGAAGTTTGAGTGCTTTATTGTGTTAATGATTTTAATCAGCTACGTAATGAATGAGGGTTGGCCTCCGCCAGGGCTGCGCTTTGTCACCAATCCTGTTTGTAATATACATGGATCGGATTTCGAGGCGTAGTCATGGGGGAGGGGGTCTGCAGTTCGGTGGACTAAGGATTGCACCACTGCTTTTTGCAGATGATGTGGTTCTAATGGCTTCATCGGTCTGCGACCTTCAGCACTCACTGGATCGGTTCGCAACCGAGTGTGAAGCGGCTGGGATGAGGATCAGCACCTCCAAATCTGAGGCCATGGTTCTCAGCAGGAAACCGATGGACTGTCCACTCCAGGTAGGGAATGAGTCCTTACCCCAAGTGAAGGAGTTCAAGTATCTCGGGGTCTTGTTCTCGAGTGAGGGAACAATGGAGCGTGAGATGGGCCGGAGAATCGGAGCAGCGGGAGCGGTACTGCAGTCGCTTTACCGCACCGTTGTGACGAAAAGGGAGCTGAGCCAGAAGGCAAAGCTCTCGGTCTTCCGGGCCATTTTCGTTCCTACCCTCACCTATGGTCATGAAGGATGGGTCATGACCGAAAGAACGAGATCGCGGATACAAGCGGCCGAGATGGGTTTTCTCCGCAGGGTGGCTGGTGTCTCCCTTAGGGATAAGGTGAGAAGTTCGGTCATCAGGGAGGGACTCGGAGTTGAGCCGCTCCTCCTTCGCGTCGAAAGGAGCCAGTTGAGGTGGTTCGGGCACCTAGTTAGGATGCCACCTGGGCGCCTCCCTAGGGAGGTGTTCCAGGCACGTCCAGCTGGGAAGAGACCAAGGGGTAGACCTAGGACCAGGTGGAGGGATTATATCTCTTCGCTGGCCTGGGAGCGCCTTGGGATCCCCCAGTCAGAGCTGGTTGATGTCGCCAGGGAAAAGAAAGTTTGGGGCTCTCTGCTGGAACTGCTACCCCCGCGACCCGACCACGGATAAGCGGGAGAAGATGGATGGATGGATGGACGTAATGAATTTTAAGGCTTGGGTTAGCGTGTAAGCGAGTGGTAACTACATCGGTGCTAATAGTAGCCTCCAAGTTAAAATCATAGACTGTATATATAAAGGTTAAAACGAAATAGACAAGTGTTAAGTGGGATAATACTGTAGAACAAACGGCTTCTGTTTGAGGTTATAAATAAGGTCATCCTTGTAACTTAGAGATATTTTATTATGTAGGTAGGAACTGTATGCATCGCTAAGGTTAATTTAAATTGGCTATGCTCAAGTATGTAAACAAGCTAATGTCGAAGTAGTGTATGTGAAATCAACCTCACAATAAGATGTGTGTATATTACAATTATTAATGTCATATTTCAAGATGATTACTTAGATATTACAATATGGTTGGTTGAGCTGGAGTTCATTATTGAGCTTACACGTTAACGTCACAGTCATCTGAAGAACGAACCCAAACCTTGTTGTTTTTATTAATTGCATTACCAAATGGGTATCAAATAAACAGTAAGCATTGGTAACACAACTTCCAAAGTTACAGTAAAATAAAAAGGACCCTGACTCGGACAATACACAATCCAACATGTTCAACAGAAGAGAATCAGTTATATTGTTTGTACACATGGTACTTTACATATATATCTGTTTGTTTAAGGTGTCCAGGTGATGCAGACAGGCTGGACCAGAGAGTGAGAGACAGAACTGGACTCCTCACAGCAGTGAACTTCAGCACAGGTACAAAGACTCTTTTTTCATACTGTACGAAGAATCAAGAAAGATATTACAACATTACAATTACAAAATAAATATATCTACAGCCCCTAAACACACAAACACACTGCTTTCATAAATAACACACTTGTTCTGCAATAATATGTTTTATGTTTCCTGTCATTTTTGTTAGGAAAGGACATGCCTGAAAGACACGACATTTTCTCCTTCTCTGAGGGTCAAGAAGAACATCCAAGAGGAACATTAAAAGCTGATGTTATGAGATTTTAAGACCAGTACAGGACATTCACTAAGAAACTACTTTTATTGTGAAAACAGTCAGCTGATCGAATGCAGCTATTTCCACATCTACACTCCATCAGCTGATTATTTATATTTGCCTCACTTTATGAGCTTCATATCACTTGTGCCTTGTACCGCAGAGTTTGCAAAGTCACAAATAAATGGGGCCAATCTTCAGTCAGATGTGAATGTGTAATCTAACATTTTCAGTAAGAATAATGGACAAAAGGAGTGCAAATACAAATACAATTTATTGAAATGTGAACCAAAACTTCATCAAATATTTTAAATAAAAAGCACATATGGACAGAAGGTGTAAACCTATTAAATGTATAAGTAAACACATATAGTATATAAAGTGACAGACTAGGCCTGTGCAGTTGGTATCAGCTATGCCCAGCATGGGCTCTTCCATCAGGCCTGGTCCTCCTCGCTGAGGAAAGACCCTCAGTCCTCTCCAAACCAACAGACTGGACGTCCATCCTAACCCTAACCCACGGAGGTTTCTCCCTGAAGTCTCTGCAGCTCTCTGGACACCATCCGTCCACACTGAATATGAGAGGGGGAAAATGAAAATAATAAATGCTTTAGACAATAAGAAATATAAAGTTGACTGTTGAGTTGCTCAGTTTTTTTAGATTGTCAATAATATTACTGTATAACTAATATCCCAGGTTAAGAGGCACCTTCAAATAAAGATTGGTCTTTAAATATATGTTGTCTTTTGAATTGTTTGTCTAAATTCAAGGATCTGGAACTGGTACTTAGTTTTAATGATAGTTTTATGCTGTTTGGAGGAGTCATCACAGGTAAGAGCACTAACTAGCTACCATCACATGTACCTTAGCTTGACTTACATGTATTAAACGTATAATTAAGTGATATCAAAATATAAATAACTAATGTCATGCAAACATATTCATATTTGCTTGATTCCAGTGTTGAATTTAGCACAATTGCATACAAACGTTAAGGGATTTGAAGATTCTGAAGTATTATGCTAAAAACTCAATAACTTAGATTATTATTTACAGTTTTGCTGAATAGTTTCATGTCCGCTTACCTTAGAAACGTAAAATGCGACGGCAGTGTGCAGATGGGGAGCATGTTAGCTTAGCTTGGAACTTCCAGCTCGGTGGCAGCAGAGTAGTTATACACATACCACTTCAATCTCATTAGTATGCGTAGAAAGTGACAGGTCACACATATAAGTCTCGCCCCTTCCGCCGGAAGTCCCACCCCCATAAGCCCCGTCCCCTTCCGGCGGATGTCCCGCCCCCACTTCCGGTTTTCAAAATAAAATTTAAGAAATAATTTAAAAATGAGAAAAATAAAATGCTGCCCCCTACCGGTTTTACAAAAATAATAATTTTAAAATGAATCACATTAGTATGCATAGGATCAATGTCCCACCACCTAACCACTTCCTGTGCCCCTAATCCTGTATACAGTATTGACTAACTTACAAATACTTGCAAATAACATGAAATATAGCAACCATATATTTAAAAAAAGTAATGTCAATCTCTCTAACCCTCTCTCACCCCTAAAAGTTTTGTGAACAGTCTGGACATGTCTGAAGACAAGCCAGGACACGTGTGAGAGAAATCATAAAACCCCCGACATCCTCTACAGGCAAATGGCGGGCGATGGGGAGGGGGAACACACACACACACACACACACACACACACACACACACACACACACACACACACACACACACACACACACACACACACACACACACACACACACACACACACACACACACACACACACACACACACACACACACACACACACACACACACACACACACACACACACACATCCCCCGCCCCTCACCCCCTCTTCCGTTATGGGGGTTGGATAAATAAGAGCCAGTCGTCTTTGTCACTCTTCAATATTTTTTCAAGTCGAGAGAAATGACAAAGAGACGTCTTGATATGGGTGTAATCTGCGAGACACCGCTAGATTTGATTCAGGGTTTGTTTTAAATGGTTTGTGCTGGCTAAGGATGTTTCTTTTCAAGTTTTTGTGAAACTGTTAAGAAGTATCTGTTTTGCAAAGAGGTTATTTTCAAAAGATCTTATTTAGGTTTTAATAGTGATACCTAAGGATATTCTCTTTTAGTTGTATGGATTTGTGAACTAATGTGTAATTACTTTTATTAACTATAATTGCACAGGATCATTCTAAGAAGAGTGAGAGGGCTAATGAGCCAGCACCATACCTCCTCTATGCATTTTCTTGACCTGTATCTGATCTTGAAAAACTTGACTCTTTTAAAAAAAGTTATTTTTTCATCTATCATTTTCAACCATGCAGCAAGAGATCAAATTTAAGAATAAGTAATAGTTTGTCACGATTTTACGGGAAATAGTCAGTGTGCGATGTCACATCTTAAAGACAGCTTGAACTGGATAAATGGTTAGTCTTTTTTCAAACATACCGTACGTTCTGCATGTTAGTATATCTGGTCAATCGATTTAGACCCTACTGCCCTCAATAGGGAAGTCACGCTTTGGGAAGAGGTGTTTCATTTCACAGATCCACCTTGATTGTTGCTGTGAGGGGTGAAGGAAGAGGGACGGGGGGAGGAAATTCAGAGGATGAAGAAGCAGAAAACATAACTTGTTTTGTAAAACGGACAGCACGTCAGTTTCAAGAAAGACGTTTGCATACATAAAAAGTGTATCTTACAGTTCCTTTTGTGAGAGAATTACACACAAATCTGCAGAGTGTCACTAAAAAGTTGTACACAGGGACTGACATTCTGTAGGGGGGTTTCACACGGACACAAAGTCTACTTCATTATCTACTTGTTCAGCTTTTATACACAAAAGTGTATCTTTCAGTAACTTTCTCAGAGAATTTAAGCATAAATCTGTCAAAGATTCTTAACGAAATCTACGGACACAAAGTACTTAATTATCTACTTTTCAGCTTTTATACACAAAAGTGTATCCTTCAGTAACTTTCTCAGAGAATTTAAGCACGTCAGTTTTAAGAAAGACGACGATAATTAGTAGTTAGACATTTTGGATATCGTTCGTTCTGGCAGTACTATTCCGGGTCATTGGGAAACTTTTTGGGACCCATTTAAAACCATTTAAAAGAGAAATGTTCTCTGTCGTTCTTAATGCAAAAACAAATCATCTCTACTCCCTTTGGGTGAAGTCCAGGAATGTTCTCGGGGGGGAGTGGACACTTGCTGTTACATGGCATAAAGCTTCTGCAGTGTGCCAATAAATGTATAGTTTCCTTAAAGCTCCATACATTTACACATATTGACTAATGACTTAGCACATGAGGGGTAAATACAAAACAAATCTAAATATCACCAATTATTCCAGAATGTGACTAGAATAGAGTCTAGAGAATGGACCCAGGCTTTGTCTTCAGCCACCAACTAAATAGGGGCGTGCTTTATTGAATCACCAGTATGTTACTCACCATTGAAGACAATGTTGAGGGGGGCAAGCAAAGTGTACTCAGCTGCAGATTGCATGGAAGCAGAAAGGCCTAGCTCAGACACCATGTCTCCAAAGGTTGATTGGGAACTTCCAACCAGTTCCATCACCTGTTTAGCTTGAGGCACAAAGGGAATTTAAACACCATTAAAAATATGGATTACAGAAAAACAATATATGTATTAATGTAGTAAATCGGGTAATCATTAATAAGGGGAAAATGTGCAAGTCTAACCTGAGTCTGGCATGAGCACTTGATCAATAAGATGGATGACACCATTGGTGATGACAATGTCCTTCTTGAGCACCATCTTGATGCCATTGACTGTTAAACTCTCGCCATCACAGCCTTGAAATCAAAGTAACGCTTCTAAAATACATATATTTTAGAAAAGTAATGTTAGTCATGTCAAGTTATCAAGACTGCTGTGTTTCATTGAAACAGTGTTAAGAGTCACAGTCTTAAAGAAAATCTGGTCAGAAAAAGTACTTTCTACCAGTTGTAAGTTGTCATACATATAAAAAAAGTAAGAGACTTACTGTTTCCTTAGTGAGAGAATTACACATAAATCTGCAGAGTGTCTGTAAAAAGTCTCAAAATCTCCATTGAAATAGCGTTAAAATCAAAAAGTGCCTTTAAAGAAAATGTATTCAGATAAAGTATTTTATTTCTACCAGTTGTAAGTTGTCATACATATAAAAAAAAGTAAGAGACTTACTGTTTCCTTTGTGAGAGAATTACACATAAATCTGCAGAGTGTCTGTAAAAAGTCTCAATCTCAAAAACTGCAGACGCCTCAAGGAGAGAGTTGAAAAGATCCATGCAGAGTTGGGGGAGAAGAAGAAGACTAATAACCAGCAGTTGACTGAAGCCAGGGACTTTTTTCTTTAAATTAAAATAAAAAACTACTAGGCAAAATGCTCTGTATATATTGATCAGAATGTAGTCAATACCCTTTTAATAAGTGTGGTGATGAGGACGATTGAAAACAGAACGAGTAGTGACCCCTGTGTAAACATTTTAGATATCGTTCGTTCTGGTAGTACTATTCTGGGTCATTGGGAAACGATTGTAAACGAAACATTTAAAGTGGTCCTGGAATCTTCATTTTCCGAAACATTCTGTAACATTATCTCAGAAATGAAACAAACATCAAAAGTGTATCATGTGCTCTCAGTGTATGCTCTGTTTGTAGATGTAATGCATCTCTGTGCAGAAAGCAGCATACACATGAATATTCTGACTGAAGTGAAAAAACTCCATCACGATATCTCCAGTAATATGGGGAATTCTAAGCTGGAGACGGTCCTGCGGATGTTGCAATCAGTATAACTATTTTATTTTTGTGTGTGAAAAAATAAAAAAGTGTTTTTTTACATTTAAAAACTGTTGTCTTCATTATAGCAAGGGGGAGCGTGTCTGATACATGTGTATTACAGTTCTTCTTTTTTTGTTTTTCAGTGTTTTTCTGTGTGTCTGTACACACAAAGCACAAATCATTTCAAACAAACCCTGAATCAAATTTAGAGAGGACCATTAAGAGTCAGAATCTTAACGAAATCTACTAATACAAAGTACTTTATTATCTACTTTTCAGCTTTTATACACAAAAGTGTATCCTTCAGTAACTTTCTCAGAGAATTTAAGCATAAATCTGCCAAATGTTTCAACAACAGCCTTGTTTCACTGAAATAGCCTCAAAATCACAAACTGCCATTAAGAGTCAGATGCTTTTACGGAATCTAATAAAACAGAGTATTTTCTACAGATGACTCCTCCCACTCAACGCAATAAGTCCCATCCCACTCAGCAAATCATATAAAACTAAGGACCCCCACTAAGACGACCGTTGAAAGTAGCCATGAATCTGAGAAAAACCACGTCTGATGTAGCCTCCCCTTATTATCACCAGGATAACGGATATGGGCTTAATGACTGGATGTTACAAAGTAGGGGAGAGGATGTTCCCGAAGAAGAGCCCTCCTCTATATCATATCCATGTAAGGTCCTTAGGACAAAAGAGGACCACGATAACATGACATATGAAGAATATCTTTCTTTAAAAGATGGTATTATAGATAACCTTTATAGAAACAGTATATCTCTCACACTCTGCAGATTTGTGTGTAATTCTCTCACAAAGGAACTGTAAGATACACTTTTTATGTATGCAAAACCTTAAACATTTATTACTACAATGGAGCAATCCTGTTTTGTTGACATCAATGCTTTATTCTCTTTTCTTGTGTTACTAAGATACTTTTAGTTACACTTTAATGGATGCAAACCTTTTTAACCGGGTAAAATATTCATTAATTTGTAAGGAATTCGTTTTCTTTATGTCTCTCTAAAAGGCAAGTTTGTGATTTTAACACTGTTTCGATGAAACACAGCAGTCTTGATAACTTGACATGACTAACATTACTTTTCTAAAATATATGTTTTTTAGAAGCGTTACTTTGATTTCAAGGCTGTGATGGCGAGAGTTTAACAGTCAATGGCATCAAGATGGTACTCAAGAAGGACATTGTCACCACCAATGGTGTCATCCACCTTATTGATCAAGTGCTCATGCCATACTCAGGTTAGACTTGCACATTTTCCCCTTATTAATGATTACCCGATTTACTACATTAATACATATTGTTTTTCTGTAATCCATATTTTTAATGGTGTTTAAATTCCCTTTGTGCCTCAAGCTAAACAGGTGATGGAACTGGTTGGAAGTTCCCAGTCAACCTTTGGAGACATGGTGTCTGAGCTAGGCCTTTCTGCTTCCATGCAATCTGCCGCTGAGTACACTTTGCTTGCCCCCCTCAACATTGTCTTCAATGGTGAGTAACATACTGGTGATTCAATAAAGCACGCCCCTATTTAGTTGGTGGCTGAAGACAAAGCCTGGGTGCATTCTCTAGACTCTATTCTAGTCACATTCTGGAATAATTGGTGATATTTAGATTTGTTTTGTATTTACCCCTCATGTGCTAAGTCATTAGTCAATATGTGTAAATGTATGGAGCTTTAAGGAAACTATACATTTATTGGCACACTGCAGAAGCTTTATGCCATGTAACAGCAAGTGTCCACTCCCCCCCGAGAACATTCCTGGACTTCACCCAAAGGGAGTAGAGATGATTTGTTTTTGCATTAAGAACGACAGAGAACATTTCTCTTTTAAATGGTTTTAAATGGGTCCCAAAAAGTTTTCCAATGACCCGGAATAGTACTGCCAGAACGAACGATATCCAAAATGTCTAACTACTAATTATCGTCGTCTTTCTTGAAACTGACGTGCTTAAATTCTCTGAGAAAGTTACTGAAGGATACACTTTTGTGTATAAAAGCTGAAAAGTAGATAATTAAGTACTTTGTGTCCGTAGATTTCGTTAAGAATCTTTGACAGATTTATGCTTAAATTCTCTGAGAAAGTTACTGAAAGATACACTTTTGTGTATAAAAGCTGAAAAAGTAGATAATGAAGTAGACTTTGTGTCCGTGTGAAACCCCCCTACAGAATGTCAGTCCCTGTGTACAACTTTTTAGTGACACTCTGCAGATTTGTGTGTAATTCTCTCACAAAAGGAACTGTAAGATACACTTTTTATGTATGCAAACGTCTTTCTTGAAACTGACGTGCTGTCCGTTTTACAAAACAAGTTATGTTTTCTGCTTCTTCATCCTCTGAATTTTCCTCCCCCCGTCCCTCTTCCTTCACCCCTCACAGCAACAATCAAGGTGGATCTGTGAAATGAAACACCTCTTCCCAAAGCGTGACTTCCCTATTGAGGGCAGTAGGGTCTAAATCGATTGACCAGATATACTAACATGCAGAACGTACGGTATGTTTGAAAAAAGACTAACCATTTATCCAGTTCAAGCTGTCTTTAAGATGTGGTAGCTAGTTAGTGCTCTTACCTGTGATGACTCCTCCAAACAGCATAAAACTATCATTAAAACTAAGTACCAGTTCCAGATCCTTGAATTTAGACAAACAATTCAAAAGACAACATATATTTAAAGACCAATCTTTATTTGAAGGTGCCTCTTAACCTGGGATATTAGTTATACAGTAATATTATTGACAATCTAAAAAAACTGAGCAACTCAACAGTCAACTTTATATTTCTTATTGTCTAAAGCATTTATTATTTTCATTTTCCCCCTCTCATATTCAGTGTGGACGGATGGTGTCCAGAGAGCTGCAGAGACTTCAGGGAGAAACCTCCGTGGGTTAGGGTTAGGATGGACGTCCAGTCTGTTGGTTTGGAGAGGACTGAGGGTCTTTCCTCAGCGAGGAGGACCAGGCCTGATGGAGGAGCCCATGCTGGGCATAGCTGATACCAACTGCACAGGCCTAGTCTGTCACTTTATATACTATATGTGTTTACTTATACATTTAATAGGTTTACACCTTCTGTCCATATGTGCTTTTTATTTAAAATATTTGATGAAGTTTTGGTTCACATTTCAATAAATTGTATTTGTATTTGCACTCCTTTTGTCCATTATTCTTACTGAAAATGTTAGATTACACATTCACATCTGACTGAAGATTGGCCCCATTTATTTGTGACTTTGCAAACTCTGCGGTACAAGGCACAAGTGATATGAAGCTCATAAAGTGAGGCAAATATAAATAATCAGCTGATGGAGTGTAGATGTGGAAATAGCTGCATTCGATCAGCTGACTGTTTTCACAATAAAAGTAGTTTCTTAGTGAATGTCCTGTACTGGTCTTAAAATCTCATAACATCAGCTTTAATGTTCCTCTTGGATGTTCTTCTTGACCCTCAGAGAAGGAGAAAATGTCGTGTCTTTCAGGCATGTCCTTTCCTAACAAAAATGACAGGAAACATAAAACATATTATTGCAGAACAAGTGTGTTATTTATGAAAGCAGTGTGTTTGTGTGTTTAGGGGCTGTAGATATATTTATTTTGTAATTGTAATGTTGTAATATCTTTCTTGATTCTTCGTACAGTATGAAAAAAGAGTCTTTGTACCTGTGCTGAAGTTCACTGCTGTGAGGAGTCCAGTTCTGTCTCTCACTCTCTGGTCCAGCCTGTCTGCATCACCTGGACACCTTAAACAAACAGATATATATGTAAAGTACCATGTGTACAAACAATATAACTGATTCTCTTCTGTTGAACATGTTGGATTGTGTATTGTCCGAGTCAGGGTCCTTTTTATTTTACTGTAACTTTGGAAGTTGTGTTACCAATGCTTACTGTTTATTTGATACCCATTTGGTAATGCAATTAATAAAAACAACAAGGTTTGGGTTCGTTCTTCAGATGACTGTGACGTTAACGTGTAAGCTCAATAATGAACTCCAGCTCAACCAACCATATTGTAATATCTAAGTAATCATCTTGAAATATGACATTAATAATTGTAATATACACACATCTTATTGTGAGGTTGATTTCACATACACTACTTCGACATTAGCTTGTCTACATCCTTGAGTATAGCCAATTTAAATTAACCTTAGCGATGCATACAGTTCCTACCTACATAATAAAATATCTCTAAGTTACAAGGATGACCTTATTTTATAACCTCAAACAGAAGCCGTTTGTTCTACAGTATTATCCCACTTAACACTTGTCTATTTCGTTTTAACCTTTATATATACAGTCTATGATTTTAACTTGGAGGCTACTATTAGCACCGATGTAGTTACCACTCGCTTACACGCTAACCCAAGCCTTAACATTCATTACGTAGCTGATTAAAATCATTAACACAATAAAGCACTCAAACTTCACTTACCGCAAAACCGCATTCATGCACCGTCTGTTTTAACCGCAGAGCGAGTCACAATAGTCCGATATATAAGCATGAAGAACAAACAACCACGGCCGGCTTCAAGTTGTGTTCCCTGGATGAGCTGAGCAGGCAGAGTCCCTGTAGCTAGCTTCACGGAGCAGCTAGCAGAGAGACAAGAAGCTAGCAGCAGCAGTCACTTGACAGAGCCGTCACTCAATGTGACCACGCCCTAATTTATGCAACAACTTTAAGACCTAATATAAATAAAAGGGTCGTGTTAGAAAACAATTCACTCACAGATCCATAATCATGAAGGTGGAACCTAACTATATTCATAGTAATATTTATTGCATCCATGGGTAGAAAACATGTTTTTTTCTGCTGTAAAGTTGGGCATTTTAACATGGGGGTCTATGGAAATGCTCCTTTCTGCAGCCCAGTCCCTATCGGCCAATATATGAACTGCAGTGTGTGGCACTTCCGTATTGGCGTCCCGGCTCTTCCCCAGAGTTTGCCGCTTGGCTAACACACACACATACACGGCAACGCCCACCACCAGCACTCACCACACACACACACACACACACACACACACACACACACACACACACACACACACACACACACACACACACACACACACACACACACACACACACACACACACACACACACACACCACACACACACACACACACACACACACACACACACACAACAACACCCACACACCACACACACAGACACACACACACACCACACACACACACACACACACCACACACACACACACACACACACACACACACACCACACTTATGGCAGATGCAAGTATCAGCGAGAGCAGCAGCGCATTTACAACTTGGAGATATAACCACTATTTTCAATTTGTGGGGAATAAAGGACGCACAAATATACGGTCAAATGTAAACTGTGTGCAGGACAGAAAGCATTGTCCCCATCGAATAACAGCAATGCCAATCTCCTGAAGCACCTAACTAATGTACTACAAGTGCACTACTTAGAACTTGCCTTGTTGAGGCTACAATAAAGATGCCTGTCAAAATGTCTAAACATATCTTTTGTGTTTTATTGTTCCACTATTTCCTAATGATAATTGCTACAATAATGGGGAGTTGTCTTTTTCTCTTACGGTTGCCAACAGAACAACACAAAAACTTGTATTTTTATTGTTATTATTTTAAAGTAAAGTAACTTGTTACTAGTTACTTTTATAATTTAGTAACTAATCAAGTAACTAGTTACTTTTTGAGAGCATTAACTATAACTAGTTACTTTTTAAAAGTAACTTGCCCAACACTGGATGAAAGGCAGAAGGTCAGTTTTATTATAAGTAGTGAGAATTGATGAGCATCCAACAATAAATCCAATTATTATACAACATTCTGAGATAAAATGAAATAACCACCCCTCTTTTTTCTATTTGACAAGTTTGTGCCTGAGTGTTAACATTTCCAATCAATTAATGCAAATCTTTTTAATGCTGTCATCATTAAAGTATTCATTCATTATCATCATTATTAGGCTCCTTGACCATCTCTACGTCTTACATATAGATAGTTGGGTCGGTAATTTAATATGTTTGACATACCTTCGTATATATTGTTTAACAAATTATTAAAGGGTGTGCACTTCCAAAAAATGTGAATGAAATCCCTTATTATCTTAGTTTTCAGTCATTTAGGAGTTTCAATGGAGTACCCAAAACCCAGCTCTTCTCCTTAGCGTATTGACATCTTTTAGATTGTTGCTTTTATTGCTTTTAAATTGTCTATTGTTTTTACTTGTACTTGTTTTATGGTGTGTGTGAGCTGTGCTGTATTATTTGTTGTATGTTTTGTTTGTTTATTTGACTGTACAGCACTTTGGTCTGGAGGTTTAAAGTGCTTTATAAATAAAGTTGTATTGTATTGTACTACACTTTCGATATTTTATATGCAAGTAAGATTTTGGACATAGGGCAGAAACTGTATTTTTGTGGAATTGCTCCTTTTACCTTAGATGAAGATATTTACTTTATCCACCAATGGTTCCCACTGGTTCTCTTGAATTTCTTTGACATGAACACATTTATTTGTGAATGACCGACTGCTCTGATCTGCTACCGTAGTGGTCAATATTCACAGTGATTTAAAGCTAACACATTGATTTTTTTAAACTGCAGAGTCTTCCAGGAAAGCACATTAATGACCTGGTTTGAGTGTGGGGAGTACCTCACATGTCGATCATAATAAATAAATAAAGTGAGTTGCCCTGTTCTTCTATAACCTCTGTATGCTCTTCATTAGGATAAACTGTCCTGCAGTATATGTCAAGGGGTGAACTCAGAGGTATGAACCCAAATGCACAACTCAGACGGTTTCAAAAATAAAGTACTTTACTGGATATTTCACAGTAACAAAATAAGAGAACACAAAATCACTCTTTCGAGGAAAATACTACCATAAGGAGCTTAAAACAAAACAACGGACATGGATCAGACTTGAAGGTACGCTGGTATGTCGAGTCATGAGAGAAGACGAACTGGCACAGGACAGAGGGAAACTAAGACAATATATACACACAAGGTAAGGGGCACAGGTGGAAACAATCAGGGTGGGGTAGACAATCACAAACGCAGGAGACACAGGCCCCGTCTCAGGTCGACTATTTTCATTTCCTCGCTCTTCGGTCTCGGTCTCACCGGAAGTTGATTTGTCTGCGCCATCTTGAGTAGAGTCCCAATGGCCTTACTGTGTATCGCTCACTGATTGGACGATGCAGTGCATGCACTGATCTGATGCTTCTTGACATGAAAGCAGTTTCCCAGCGGAGTGAAGAAAAGACATGAAACTCACGGGACTCACTCCTCAGTTTATACTGTGTTTTGTTTAAATTCATGTATCATTTAGTTACAAATATGTGATATATCTGAACAACAAAGTGGTCACAAATCATTTTATTCATTTTTTGGAAACATTTTCATGATCGCTTTTTTCCTTTACATTTTCATTATTGTCATTTCCATTCAGTCAGTCATTAAGTGCTATTTAAAATGTTAATGTGCTACATATCCACACAAACAAACAAAGTGTGCAATCCAATGAATGTTCATCTAACTGGGTTTTGATAGATAACATCTCTTTTTCTTCTCTCAATTATTGTATTTATATTGTGTACTCTAATCAATATTAATCAAACTATTGTTCGTTTATACATTTTAAGAATGGCATTTATCTTTTTTGAGAATTAGTTCTTATTTTATTTTATTTATTGGGGTCTACAACAGATGATACAAATGTTTGTGTCAGTAAATGTGTGGCGGGGGTGTGTGTGAACACAACGGGGACAGAGCTGGGTTGCGTTCCGATAATCCAAAAATCAGCTCCTAAATTCTAACCCTATCTCCTATTCCTTGACCTCTGAGTGAAACGTCACGGGGTTAAGGGATAGTGGATAGGAGAATTCAAAAGGACTTAGGAGAAGAGAATGTGGTACTTTAGAGAATCCGACGTGTTTATGATGCGCCAGCGGACGTCATGAATGTGCGTCTGCTGCTGTGGGGAAACTATGGAAACTACAGTTTTCTATACAGCGAACTACAACATGGATGTTTAATAAGAACGAGGGACTACTGTAAACTCATCTAGAGACTCTGCACCGTGCTCTAATGCTGTTGCTTTATGCTTTATGAACGTGGACAACAGAGAAACATATTCTTCATGACCAAAGTTGGAATTGAAATAAAAAAGGAAAGTGAAACTTATGCTCGTCACCCTCTCCCTCCGGTCCACATTAATACAAATGATCCCAATACGTATGATTGATGAAAAGATCTTAAAATAAATACAGATGTATTTATTATAAACGTTAGTCCTTAACATCTATCACTGTGTATATCACCATTCAAACATCTTTTAAAAGTTGAACAAACCCCACACAGCTCAGTAAAGACTGAGAAATGTTGACTTTATTTGATAATTTCAGTAAAAACTAACGTTCATATTTCTCTTTTTGATTATAATACTGATGAACGTTCAGAACAAAGCACTTTGGCAACTTACCACATACGTTTTAAAATGCTTAATAAGCACCGTAACTTTCATGATATAATTTCTCGGTCATAATCGGTTGTTTCCGTGAACGGCCGACTGTTGAGTGACGGCAAATGCTGCGGCTGCAATGCATTGTGGGGCAGCATTTTCTCCTCTCCTTTCGGTTAGGGAGGTCCAGTGGTTCCTAAGCTAAAGGAGGTTATAAAGGAAGTTTGAAACCTCCTTTCCTTTCATTTGGAGAATTGGAACGGCACTTATCATGGCTGCCACTGAGGGACTTCCGGGTCATTTCACTCCGTTAGGAAGGTTCCTAAGCTAAATGGACTATTGGAATGCAACCCTGCTGTCAGACGATCAGCTGTGCGGAGTCATCACAAACGGACGTCACTTCACGTGACGCTCCGGAGGAAAGGACGTCCCATTGCTCTTAAAACTCATTTCCCTCCTTCTCGTGGTTTCCTTGCATCTCTCCATGCTTCCCTAGTGGGAGGGACTAGTCACAGGGAAACAACACAAGTGAGGGACGCAAGGAATCCATTTAACCGACCTGAGACGGGGCCACATAGGGGCGGGGAGCACAGTGACCTGAAACGAGAGGGAGAATTACTTTTCAAAATAAAACAGGAAGGCACAAGACAAAGGGACATGACAAAAGCTAATTTAAAGAATACAACTTTAAAATGATCTTTCGAGACATGACAGTATATGAAATTAATAGTTTGAGTGTGAATCTTAGCAGATAAAATAACAGATAAGTCAGCATCTGCTGTGTAGGAAGAATAGTAACAATCACACACTCATTTTTTGTTTCCATTTTAAAATATCAGTAAATATTTAGCTTCATATTAAGAGTTAAAATTGTATTGTTTAGCCTCTAAATCTACTTGTTAGCTAGCTTTATTATGTGATTTTATTATGTGATGATGTCGTGAAATCTGACAGAGCCAGACCCATAATGAAATGAGGATCGTGACAATGACAAAAAACATTTTTCTTCTCAGTCGTTTTCAATAAAACGTTATGTGAAGTGCATATTTCTGTAGGGTACATTGTTCTCTTGTATGCTTTCATTGGACGATCACACAGTTCTCCTTCATAGCCACATCTCTGCTCTAAGATGGTTTAATAGCTCTTAATTTGCTTAACTGTAATGTTTTAGAGACAAAGAGATGTTACTTGTAGACATTTTGTCAACATATGCCAGAGGTGGGAGTAAGTCCTACATGTGCAAGTCATGAGCAAGTCTCAAGTCTTGACCTACAAGTATCAAGCAAGTCCCAAGTCACTGTGGTGAGAGTCAAGCAAGTCAAGTCATTGCTCAGGTCAAGTCAAGTTATTGCTCAGGTCAAGCAAGTCAAGTCATACGACATTCTGATGAATAAGCCCAGTTTCCGCATTTAAATCAATTAAAACACAGTGGTTATGACAATGGATGTAACCCACACTATGATCTTCATTACATACACAGTTAATCATTTGAAATCTAATTTAGACCGATGACAATCATATTAGATTCATATTAACCCTAGAACTGCATACAATAGAGCTAGGACTCAAAAAGTCTGTTCAAAAAGGCAGAACTCCAGGTAAGAAAATCATATTTGCCATTACACATATTTAATTTAAATGTGTGATAACACTAGAACCGCCAACAGCGTCAGCACCTACATAGATATCATTTTCAAATCATTTCATTTGTTCCTCTTCATCATTCAAACTAAGTAGATTTAAAACTCACTTAATTGGGTTCATTTTGAAATTGCTTCAGTTTATCATCATAACAGATCCAAAAGTTCAGATCAAGGAATGATGCACTTCTACAAACAAAAACAACATCATTAAAACATTTAAACAAACTACTAAAAGCAGATGAACTACATTATTCAACAGTTTACAGAAACTTCTGATAATAACACAGGGGAAATAAACGAGGCATCTATTTTCCTCTCTCTCTCTCTCTCTCATGGCAGCCCGTCACTATCAGGGTTAGTCAAAATGAGTCCCTTGGCGGTTCTTGTGTTCATTTACCGTTTTGTCTTCTCTTTGCTTAATCGATTTGAAACCAAGTCTAACGTAGCTTAAACTTAACGTTAGCTTTCTAGCTAACACAACACATGCACGTAGCCTACCTTTCTCTGTGGGTTTTTTGTAGTGACGAATGAAGTCGGATGTTGTGGTGGTCGTGTCACTGATATTTATGCTGCAGACCCTGCATACCGCTGTTCTCTTCTTATTACCGTCATCGACAAAATAATCCTTGAATCCAAACTTGACTATTTTTGGAGTAAAGCTAGCCACTGCCATGTTAACTGAGACTCCTGCCTTCTAGTGGGTTGCCAGGTTTGCGCGCCTGGTCCTACAATCACCCAATCACATTTCGAAAAAACTAATCGTAATATCTCAATACAAAAACAAACGCAAATATTTAATTAAAAAAATTCAAGTCCTTTCAAGTCATCTATCTCAAACTTAAGTCAAGTCTCCAGTCATGAATACCAAGTCAAAGTCAAGTCAAGTCTTTTATCAATGTTAGTCAAGCAAGTCTCAAGTCCAAAAATATGCGACTCGAGTCTGACTCGAGTCAAGTCATGTGACTCGAGTCCCCACCTCTGACATATGCATACATTTAAATACAAATGGGTAAATGCCATGCACTCAGAGGCCATTCACCATCACACAACAATGTTTTTATGTTCAACATTAAGATGTGTCAGAACATACAAACAGGTTTGAGACAAAAAAAAAAGGTCTAAAACAGAACTAATGAAAACATCGTTTTGCCTTTCTGTAGCATTTCAAATTGATCACATCCATTCAACTGATAGATGAAACCTGAGTCATTATCTGATGAATACATTGTCTTAACCACTTAAGAAATGGTGGTGGATGATCTATTTTTGCTTAAGTAGAATATGTGAATTACTTAAATTACTTACAACCGAATGAGAAGCACATACAGAATGTCCAGCTAGTTGGCTATTCAGTCTGTAGGGACTTGGTTTGGAAACCAAAGGGCCGCATGCTGAGTCCTGACCGGGGTAAAAATACAGTATGTATTAGCTGGAGAGGTTCCTCCTGGACACCAACTGTCCCCTGGCACCGGAACACTGCAGCCTCTACCACCTCTTCATCAATGTATGTATATTATATTGGTCCTGTTTGTGCATGTGTTGGTTTTTTGGGCCTATGTGTGTAATTGTATATACCTAGATATACAAGATAGAGTGAAAAACGGGATTTCTGAATAAATGAAGGTCCTTCTTAATCTTGATATTTATATATCGGGAAAGTTGGTCTGAATATTTAGTTTTTCCACCCTCAGAACTTGGCCTTGTCGATGTTCAATGGCACAGGTTTTTTTTCTGACATGTGGTTGAGTGTTAAAAAAACAACATTTTCATTAAGGGATTCCACAACACACTGCCACCCATAGCATCTGAAAAGGCGCTGTTGTGAAGCTGACCTGACCTCTGACCTCCCACTGCGCGGTAGAGCTTCAGTGAACTTACACATGAGGTTGAATAAAATACCGCATTATCAAGATCAGGGTTAGATATAGCCCACTGATGCTCATTCATGCTCTATATGTAGTGCAGGTACTCCTCCCTGTTAACCTCTGCCCTCAGCTGATAGTGAGTGACTGAAACATGCAATAAGGAGAGCTGCAATTAACATTGGCCAATCAATGGGCTAATTGCAGAGAAGGACTGATGGACTGATGAAGGAGGGGTTTGCTGTAGGAACCTTATTGATTTTCCTCAAATCAATTAGTTAGTTTTCACCACAGTAGTCCCCAGCCATCTGCTTCTATAAAGAGGAAACATAATGTTGTACGCTGCGCAGAAAGAGTATCTGTGTTTTCTGCTATAGAATACTAGGATTGGGTCAAGAAAAACAGTCTCATATATTTTGTGAAAATCACTTACTCATACATCATGTTGTGGATCACATTGCTTCTTAATATCATGCATAAACAGAGCTATTTTCACCAGTTTTACAATGAAAAAGGTCACAGTAAGTACACAGTAAGTAATAAAAGGATAATGGATCAGACTGTTGTTTCATTGTAACATTAACCTATTTACCTAGGTGAATTTTAAAATAGTATATTTTTACATACACTCATGTGATGTAAAACATGAGTGTGGCTCCTTTTCATCGTCTGTGCTTGCTGGGGCAACACAGGACTGGTGAGGGGGGAGGGGGCTGTGGGTCAGTAGGTATCTGACCCCACCCTGGATATAATACACTTATGTTTTCCCATGCTCCTTAGGGACCCGGGAAAAAGGGTGCGCACAGGCAGGCGGGGAGAGTCTTCCTCACTATTTTCCATGAACACTCTACATGAGGTAAGCGTGTGTGAGTGTGCTCTATCCAAGCTGCGGCCCCGACTTCTCCACGGTCACAACCGGATGAGAGGAAGTTGGGGTGGTCAGGGGCCGTGTGATGGATCGATGTTGTTGGACGACAGGGCGTTTATACATCGGGGCTCCACCCACTGTACCCATAGAGTCCAGTAGAGGGTGGAGCCTGTGTGTTATATAACGGTTAGCATTACAGCCTTAGCCTTGTCATTTTTATTAGCCTGAAGTAACATTAAATAACCCAAAATGTTAAACAGTTAGAGTAGTAGTCATATTTCGTGAACCCTTTGAACAGTGGCGAGCCGTGACTTTTATACCTAGGCCCTCTGACTCCCCCACCCCCCCCCCGGAAAAAAAGAAGAGTTATTACGTCACAGCGTGTACTTCAGCGGAATATCAAAATGCATCAATGACAGCGACCCTCTACCACACAAAACACCACCATTTATATAAACACCTATCATGACAGGGCACCCACAGCCAAGTAACAATTACAAATGAATGAAGTCGGCACGGCGGCCCACATTGAAAATGACTTAGGCCTACCTCTGATGATCAAATCACTTAAACACAAAGTCCATCCTCCTGTTCTTTTGGATGAAGCACTTGATGGCGGGTCATTCAGCTGATCCTTTGCCACTCCAGTTTATCATTGTAACTCAATCTTGAAAATTACTCGCTTAATAATTTCGCAAACGATGTCATCACTATCACTGAAGTGAGCCATCATGAACGAACCGATGCTAATCATAAATCTATTGATCATAAATCTATCGATTAGATTTATGATTTGAAAATTATAAAAGTAGGGTAGACATGTGGATATTATCCGGCTGAACAAAACGTGCATTTATCTAACAGGTTCGTTTTCCACAGACCTTATTTCCAGCTATTTCTCGCTAGTGGATCGCCGGAGCTGTTAGATTATACTTAGATCTACAGTAAGTGCACTGCCTTGCGGCCTGTAGCACCATCTTTGATGGAGCATATGTGTGGGCTGGACCTGTATTTTACAGGAAAGGAGTGAGCAGAGGGTCGAGTTGTCGATTATTGTTCTGTTTTTCAGGTTTCAGGCTCGAAAATGACATTCCCAGAACAAATGACTATAACTTCACTTCTAAAAGGTTTATATGAATAATTGTTGTTATCAAATCTGTGAGTTGGATGTAAAAGTGTCAGAATCAATATAGATTTTTCTGTGTCAGAGTAAATTCAGATGAAACATAGCAAAAACATGTAAATTCCTGTCTCCGCCTAAAGAAAACCCATTACTTATAGTGAAGACCAACCTTGAATGATGGGTTAGTAGCCTAAAAGCTTTAGGAATCCAAAGTATAACATATACCCTGTACCCTGTATCAAGATTGAGGCAAAACAAGTGACATTTGCCCTTTTTAGAGAGGTTTATGAAAATAAAGTCCAGGCGGAATAAGCTTTGGGCACATTTGGTTCCATCAGTGCCATTTGACCTTTTTCAGGTACCAGACTATAAAAATCATTGTATTACATTGAATCATCACTATAGGCAGGGGTACACATAACTTTTTTGCCCTGGTTCTCAAACGAGCACCTGGAGATGTTGCTTGGTGCTCATCCTTAAAATGAAATAAACCGTAACTTTTGAGGGGGTCTTGACTTTATTTGCCAGACACACGGCACTGAACACAAATGCAGAGGTGAACACACATGCAGAGGTGAACACAAGACAACATTAGCACGACCAGTAATCCTACAAGCTGTCATCACTACCCTCCTGACTGTTCTCCTCACTGTCTTCCTCTCTGTCAGACATGGTAGCTGATGATGTAGGCCTACTACTTCCTCTCTGGTTGAGTCTGTGATTAGCTGCTTGCATCCACAAGTCAACAGCTGGGTTTGGGTCGAAAGTCTCTGTTGTCATCTTAGACAAGTGGATGTGGATTTATCTCTCCAGTTTTAAAGGATGTTTTTGGTTACTGTCCTATAGTATACATTGGAATGATTTAAAACCTGTTTATCCCAATAATTATAAAGGAGTGCCTTGAAAATATGTGTTTACATAAATTGTGATCAAAACGTTTGAGACCCACTGAGATAACTTAGACTAAAGTGAACTATCTAAACACTCAGAGTCCTTTACCTCACTGAGCTGTAGTATCAGCCTCTCAGTCTGACTGGAGAGGACTCTCCCTCCACATTATTGTAGAAACATCTTCTTATATTCGTTAGAGCAGCTAGCACCAGATTCTAATAACAACAGCGCCAGAACCGGTGCACCCGAATATGAATGTGAATAATATTACACCAAATAAATAAGTAAACACATTCATTCACTGGCCATTCATTTAGAAAATGTAACTCCAAAAAGACAAGTAACACAATTTAGCATTTTGGCTAATCATTCCTGTTGGCTAAGCTAACACTGTGATGCAGTTCCACCAAACACAAAAGTAATATATAAAAAGGATAATATTGGACTATAAATGAATAATATTACACCAAATAAATAAGTAAACACATATATATATTCATTCACTGGCCATTCATTTAGAAAATGTAACTCCAAAAAGACAAGTAACACTATTTAGCATTTTGCCTAATCATTCCTGTAGCTTCTTGGCTAAGCTAGCACTGTGACGCAGTTCCACCAAACACATAAGTAATATATAAAAACAGAGAGATTACATGCCTTTCCCGTGGTGGAAGTTCAATATCCGAGTCACTACTGTCCGGATCCAGGTCTGGCTGGAGGAGATCTTCATCATCCGACGAAGAGTCATCTGGTATGAGCTATCGTCAGATAGCATCCCTAGCACCTGCTCGCCTCGGTGGTGAAGCTCTCCCTTCTGGCTGCCTAATGCGTAATGGAGCCGGAGCAGGCGTAGTTTATACTACGCAAGATCATATCTTTGGAACCCATTAGTCGATTTGGGTGATTGACACCTTTTCTGAACCGTTAGAGCCAATAGAATCGAGTGACAGTTAGTAAGTCCCGCTAAACACTTATGTCAAGTAGAGAGAGGTTTGCGTAAACAGCACGTGAGACAGCATTAGCTCGGGACTGCGAAACGTTATACCTACTCTGCTGCCATGAATGTAATGATAGATTATCAGGAACAATTCTAAAGTGACTAATATACATTGGATTAACCTTAAAAAGCGTTTTTATTCCCTTGAACACGAGCTTTGATCACAAAACAACAACGGTAAGACATAATTATTGTTATGGTTTTGAAAACTGTTGTTTTTTTTCTTCTCTGTTCTGGTTGATATCTCAGTGAGTTTGTGTCCTACAGTGATGATAGTTATAACAAAAATAATCTGTGGAGTATCAGTTTTCAGATGATATGTAGTTTGTGCAGAAAATATTAAGTTTTAAAGATCGTTTTTGCTAGTTAGCACCGGAAGTAGCATCTGCCCGTTTTAGCTAAGGGCTAATGCTAACGCTTCTTGTGAGACTTGTGTTTTGTTTCGGTAAAAATGGTTCGTATAGTCAGTTAGCTGAGATTCTTCTCGTTAATCTGGTATAACACATTAATAGGTTTTTAAATATTAAGATGCCCTGAGACACAGTGTCGTGAAAAAAAAAAACCAGGGTCCCCGCCGGCGGGGACCTTCGGGCTTAACAGGTTAAAGTCCGAGTGGAAACGGTCGTGAGTAAATCTGATTTTTTCAGAAATCGGGAGAAATGCGGGAGAAATATGACCCCGGGAGGAAACCGGGAGAGGGCTATGAAATCGGGAGTCTCCCGCTAAAATCGGGAGGGTTGGCAAGTATGCCTTCACGTTCCAACAGAAACTGAATTTGAAGATTCGAAGGATTTATTTCTTTGAAAATGTTATTTTAAATACAATTAAATCAAGTTATTTTGGTAAAGCTAATGACAAATTTAACCAAAAAAAAATATTTAAAAAAATATTAAAAAAAGAATGTTTGTTTTTTTATGTTTTCAAATATAATTTTTTTGAATATCTTAGGCCACTATCTCGCCACTGCCTTTGAAGAGTACTGTCACACTGGTGTGATCATTCTATAATACACCGTTTAAGCCCGGATGCCCCCGGGGGAGAAATGCTAACGCTACATTAGCATCGGCGATATTTTCTACTTCATGCTATCTGCACAAATAGTTAACATTGAACATTAAAAAGATCAGGCAGTTCAGAGAGAACCAAAGGCAGGCAGGCAGCTTTGCATGATATTGTTCTGGACGTGTTTCATTGTGGTGATAGTGAGGGTATGTCAATCCCTTGTTTGGCAAGACAGTAGTGACGGCCAACTTGGTGACTTGTGTAGTTGTGCGAGACCAGAGATGTAGTTCATTGAGCGGTTTCACACAAAAAACGTCTTACTTCACAGTTTTACGCCAAAAACATTTTTGTTTTATTTGCAAAATTATCTTTTAAATTGACAAACATCATATGTGTAATTCGTGGCACAATTCAAACGGGATCGAAAGATAACTTTTCTCTCGCCTTTGACTTCAATACATAATCTTTCCGAAATAAGGTCCCATGGAGGTCCACCGGAAGGGGAGGGACTTCGCCACTCTATATTTAAAGTGGACCTATCATGCTATATTTGAAACATATATTGTAGGGCCATACCTATATAAAACATGTCTGTGATGTTTTTTTTCAAAATACCAAACAGATCATGCATTTTAGCCATGCCTCATTTCGCTCTATTTGCTCTTTTCCAGCCCTGTTTTTGCAAGGGCTGATTCTGCTTTTGTGGCAGACTACAGCGCCACTTACAGGCCTGGCATATGTACTACAGCGTCTCCAGCGCTTTCGAGCGGTCTCTCATTCCCCTGATAGGTGGAGAGTTGTCCGTATAGGCGGAGCACCCCTTTTCTGACGTCAGAACAATTCAAATAATAATCAGCTCCGTTGCAGCCCCGTTTTTAGAGATTTGGGTATGGAGGAAAAGAGAGAGGGTTGTGTTTTCTGACACTTGGTGAGTTCCCTGACACACCGGGGACACATATTCATGTATAAAAGACGTACAAAAGTGCATTTTGCATGATAGGTCCCCTTTAAGGTTTCGTTAAGCCTAAATAAAAAGACAGCCCCCATGTGGAGAAGGCCTGGGAAAAGTTGCAGAGCTATGGTTAGACCATTGCTCTTTGGGGTAGGGGGTTCAGCAAACAATCAATTAAAGATAATCTTAAATATTAAGTACAATTGGTGATCCAGGCCACCAAGGTACTAAACCATATATATGTATATACAGGGGTATATAATGTTTAACCACAGGATCAGGTTTGTAACTATTTCATTATAAAGGCAATCTTAGCAGGACTTGTTCAACAGGACTCAACAGCTTTATAATAATTTTTTTCTCAGATTACATATAAGACTTTGGGTAATAGTCTGCAGCATCTTCCAGTCCCGGTGAAGTCCTCCTCTGCTCATTACTCTCTGTTTGTGAGGAGAACACACAGACACATACAGACCTGCATGGTATTGATTTGGACAGCTATTTCCAAGATGTATTTTTCCATTCATGTGCTAGTAATGTGGGAAAGGCCAGTTTCTCCCCCAAGTGAAACCATGAATGCATGCAACCTGTCCACCCAACCATCCTAATAGAGCCACTTGAAATCAGCACTACAGCCTTTTTCCAGGGACCACAATCACAAACAAATTATTTTGTGCTTTTCACAGAAAAGCTAAATGGATCTCTAATTATAATGACCGTCTGTGAAAAGGTTGGACCGTAATTGGAAAACAGCCCTAGAGTACAGGCCATCTTCTGCAGAAGTGCCTGTGATGACAGAGAGAGAGAGAGAGAGAGAGAGAGAGAGAGAGAGAGGCGGAGAGGAGACAGCAGAAGCGAGCGAGAGGAGAGTCGAGAGAGAGAGAGCGCGCTAGAGATCGAAGAGACGAGGAAGAGTGAATAGAGAGGAGAGTATGATATAAGAGCGTAGAGAGATAGAGAGCGAGAGAGAGAGAGAGATAGAGAGAGGATCAGATAGATAGAGTACATGATCTAGGTCTCGTAGGCTCATTCCGCACATCTAGCCCTCTGACTCTAGTGATTAGAAGAGAGAGAGGAGAGATTTGTGTGTTTATGCATTTTTCTAGGCTCTTACAAAATGGCAGAATAAAAAAAAAAATATATATATATATAGAGGAACCTTTTTTTCCAGTCCCTCGTTCAAGATGAAAACACGTTTTTTAATCAAATGCTCAGACATTAAAGGGCACATACAGATAACGATTGATTCAACAATAAATATTGACTCAGCTTGTGTGCTGCAATTGCTATCTTTCTGAAATGCAAACGCCTATTATACATTAAGGAATTATGTATATATATATATATGTATAAAATACAAAGTGGAGAACTCTGCCCACATCTGAAGTGGGTATTGTCTGATATGTCCGCTGTCTTTTCCAATCAATCACATGACTTCCATTTCATATACAGCAAGTGAGAAAACTAGAATGATCTCTAAGGGAAGATATGATAAAGAAGAAAACGATTGGTAATTGGTGGAGAAAATGTGAAAAATGCTGACAGATGAGTTGGGCGGCATCTTTCAGCTTTCTTTCCGTCTCATAATGTATTTACATATTTTATTTCTGCTGCCAAATTAAAAAAAAACTATTGTTCTTTGCATGTTCCTCTGATGAATCACACACACACACACACACACACACACACACACACACACACACACACACACACACACACACACACACACACACACACACACACACACACACACACACACACACACACACACACACACACACACACACACACATCACACACACACACCACACACACACACCACACACACACACACACACACACACACACACCATCCTTCTCTCTTTTCGGCCTCTTTCAGAAAAAGAGAAAACTGCTTTCTCAAGCACACTCTCTCCTTTCATTTATTGTCTTCAACAAAGCCACTTTATTCATCCAAAGGGGAAAGAGAGAAGAGAATTACAACGGGGGAGAAAGGAAGGCAGAGAGGGAGTGCAGTGAACAGAAAGGCAAGTCAAAGCAGTTTCAAATTTTTCTTTGAAAACTGAGGGGTGAAAAAAAATCAATTATGGAGAACACCTGAATATAATTTCGAGCACCAAGCCACCCACTCGCTGCCCGTCCCCTGGAAAACCAAATTACTCAGCAAACGTATCGCTTGCTGTAGCAGGTCTGGTATTAAAGAAAACAATCAAGCAGGCCTGGATTAATCTCTGACAGGCGCCTTATCTTTAACTTGCACCTTTGTTATTTTCTGATGAGCTGCTCTTTTTTTCCCGCCACATTGTACCATACCTCACTGCCCCCTTTCATTTTCTCTATGGGCCACGGCAGAGGACCTTTCAGTTTATTAAAAAAACCTTTATTTGTGAAGAACAAAGAGGAGACGAAGGCAAACAATAAGGTCAGGCAATCTCCTTTCTGCCAGCAGCCGCTCACCTGTTGAGGAGTGTTATCAGTGCTGGGGGGGGGATTCGCTGTAGGTGAGAGACGGACAGGAGGCTATCCTGCTGCGCTTCTGCTCGGCTGAAAGAAGCTGATTGACATGTATCAGCTGCAGTCAAAGACCTTTCGGCTGCTCTTCATATCAAAGAGAAAAGGCCTCTGGCCACTACACACCTTTGATGGATTGTTATACAGGAAGAAGAGATTCAGAGGGCAATGCTCCAGAGCACACACACACATTTACAAGGCACACATATGCAACCTATAAATGTGTGCACAGATATACAAAAAACTCAATTTATTTGATAGAATACACTCCATAAAAGTGCAATCACAAGTGCATTGAGAACACACATATCTGCAGTGTGATTTGACGCAGCGGGCCAGCCCTGGTTGCCAGACTTACTGTACCTCATTGAGCCGGCGGCTAATGGAACTGAATGGAGCAGAGATACCTTACAGATTGCTCTTCATTACTTACTGCTGACGCTCCCCTCTCCACCATTTGTCCTTGACAGCCCAAACACAGAAACACCTGCTGTAAGTGGAAACAGGCTCACATCTGAAACACTGTGCCCGGTCAGGATGATGGATATTGTGATTGTATGGATTAAATGCTTAATAGGTATTGGATACAAAAATATTTTATGAAAGACATTTACGTGGCATTTTGCTTCTTTACTAATACATAGACATTTCTTTGTATAACTAACACAACCCTACAATAAAGATGACGTTTGCTTATTTTGTTAAGGCACCTTGAAGACTAATCAACAAGTCCTCCAACTCATACGACCAAATAGGCCGTATGTTCAGGCCCAATTATTATGACCAAATATGTCGTTTGTTCAAGCGCTTAATACGTCCTATAATTACGTTTTAAAGTTTTCGCCCTCTAGTGCTCCCGTTGAATGCAAACGCTACAGATGGTCGTTTATTCACAAATAACCCTCTCTGTAAAATCCTAAATTGTAGGATAGTTTGGCCATTAAAACGCTTTTTGATTCGATTTCTAGTGAGAAGTGTATATTGTACTTTTAGAATCCACGTCCAGTCGATATGTAGGATCTATAGTTTGATGGATATTACGAAGATGATTTGAGGTATGCGGCAGCCTCCATGTAAAGTTACGGGTTGAAAACATTATTTCCGGTCTCGACGTTTTCATAATAAAACCAATGATCAAAGATTTAACAGTGATATCTGCAGTACTCATCCACTAAAAAACATCAGTTTATCCTAGTTAATTATACGACATTTATTGGTTTAAATTGTGTAAAATGCTTTTGTGTTTTTCCCATAGGTTTTTCTCTTTCGATTCTGAGAGACGCCTTTCTTTTTTATGAGGTTTTGATAGGCTAAAACATTGCCGCAATGCATGTCGGGATATGGTGTTTATCCGATATGAAATCGGGAAAAAAAACTTTATTCCAAGTGTTCTTGCTTTTCTTTGGAAGTCATTACATAACGGCATTGTAATACACGGTTCGGCTGCATTGAATACTACATATCTGCCGTAGATATTTATTTATAGAGCCCTGATGAGAAGACCTTTTGACAAACTGTAAGAAATGCCACCAAAACTGAATACGTGACTTGGATCATAAATATATCAACAATTAAACAACATCTTCCATTTATTTTCACACAATACGTCTCCTTGCAGTATCAACACTAATTCGGCTGACTTTTATATTTGATCCAATTCCTATATAGGTTATATTTACACCATAACGGTGCACAGCTGATAGAAAGGGATTTTTTTGTAGTTTTTAAATATGTTATTTACTACCTTTCCAACTCCTCATGCAGTTGACTGTTACAGGTCTATACAGGTTCATGGTACAATGCATAAGCTTTAAATCGAGAGACTGAAACTGTATTTTCCTTTACCGTTCTGTTTTAATTTCATAATAAAGTAACTGGGTATATTAATTCACCCTTTTATTAATTATATGTTTTAAATGTGATAACACCACTGTGTTTCGTATCCCCTAAACCTCCAGGGTGTACACAGTTTAATACTGGCAACTTCTAATTGTGGGAAATACGAAAACGTCTTATAAAGAGACGTGCCTATAATGTTGCGAAACACACAATAGCCAGCATGTGTAGTTCTGGGGTGGGGGCGGGGGGCTGGACCATGGATGTATGGGCTGGAGCCGGGGGCTGGACCCGTCCAATTCCAGTTTTGGAAAGTCTGCCGTGGTTCCATTCCATTTCATAGAGCTGTTGACGCTCAGCGTAACCTTGTCGCACTGCCACTCCAACATCCAATCACAGGGCTTGATGACTAATCACGGGGTTTGTAAAGCAAGGCGGATGTTGTAGTCCCAAACGGTAGCTGGGGATTCTGGGTAGTGTAGTGTCTTCGGAAACTGTAGTGTATAAACTCCTAAAAAATTATTTGTTTCTCTGAATCGAAGGTTAAAAACACAAAAGCATTGTACACAATTTAAACCAATCAATATTGTGTAATTAACAAGGATAAACTGATGTTTTTTAGTGGATGAGTAATGCAGATATCACTGTGTAATCATTTGACAGTGAGGGGAATATATCCGGTTTTATTATGAAAACTTCGAGACCGGAAAAAACTGTTTTCACCCACGCTAACTTTACATGGAAGCTGCATACACGTTCTCCTGGCGAGACCTCAAATCATCTTCGTAAATATCTATCAGACTATAGATCCTACACATCCACTGGACGTGGATTCTAAAAGTACAATATTGTCACAAGTTAGACTATTATTGTTTGTTTGGTGGCTCATCTAAACTCTCCTGTCATTTCAGATCCCGCCTTCCTCCAGGCCCTTGTAATCAGCTCACTTTCCTCACTTCCCTCACCTGGTCTCCCCAGCCCTTCCCCTCACCTGTTACTCATTCCCTCATCACTCCACAGTATTTATACCACCTCACTATCACTGGTCCTTTGCCAGATTGTCTTGTCGTTTCCGCCAAGCTCTCCAGTGAGTGTTGTGCTCTAGCCTAGATTTTTGTCCTGCCCGGTTTTTGATCCCTGCCTGCCTGTTTACGGATCTCGAGTTCCTGCCTGCTCCCTGTCTGGTTTTGGTTGCCTGTCTGACGGATTTCCTGGTTTTGACCCTGCCTGTCCCTGACCTGAATAAACTGAACATTGCAATAGACTGGTTGTATCTGAGTCGTGCTATTGGGTTCTGATCTGTACCTGTGATCGTGACAGTACAATCTGGCCAACATGAACCCAGCCGACTCAGCGACAGAACCGCCGACGCAAGATATCATGTTACAACGCCACGAGCAGCAGCTTACCTTCATGGCTGAAGCTATGCAGGAGATGGCCGCTCGTCACGAACGGACCTTTGTGAATCTCCGTGATCATCTTCAGAACCTTCCTCCTACGGTCCAAATTCCGGAACTAACTCCAGCTTCCGCTGTTCGAATCCAGAATCCTCCGGCATCGGATGCACGCCTGCTTCCTCCGGAACGCTACTCTGGAGCCCCAGGTTCGTGCAGACCATTCCTGGTCCAATGTTCCCTCGCCTTCGAGCTTCAGCCTTCCGCCTTCCCAACAGAAAGATCCCGGGTGGCGTATATTGTCTCTCTTCTCACGGGCAAAGCTAAAGACTGGGGTACCGCCGAATGGGAGAGACAATCCTCTGCCTGCTCGTCTGTAAGCTTATTCTCCGATGAACTGCGTAAAGTCTTTGATCACGCCACCCCCGGAAAAGAGGTCGCTCGGGGACTGTTTAACCTGGCGCAAGGAGGGAGATCTGTGTCCGATTACTCCATCGAGTTTCGTACCATAGCCGTCGAGAGTAACTGGAATGCTTCTTCACTTCTCGATGCCTTCTACAACGGTCTGTCGGATCGCCTTAAAGACGAACTGGCAGCTCGGGACCTTCCTGCTGATTTAGATGAGCTGGTGGCTCTCTCCATCCGCATTGACTGCCGTCTGCGGGAGCGGAGGAGAGAGAGGGTTTTCTCCGTCGCCCCTCAGGCTCCGCCTCTCTCGTCAGCGCATGCTACTGAACAGGTGAGAGGAGGATTTTCTAACTCTTCTGAACCAATGCAGCTGGGCCTGTAAAAGGCTCACCAGTCATCCAGAGGGTGCTGATGAGCCGAATTATGAATTTAGAAATGCCCTCTCGACCCCTAATCCATGCTCAGCTGAGCTGCTCGGGGAAAATGCACACTGTGGCAGTTCTTATTGACTCTGGTGCTGATGCCAGTCTTTTGGACATAACACTGGCCTTTCAGATGGGACTTGGCAGGGAGGTTTTGGAGAAGCCCATCAATGCTACAGCTCTAGATGGTCGTCTTCTTTGCAGAGTGACACAATGTTCAACTCCAGTTCAAATGAGCATGTCAGGTAATCACAGCGAAACACTCTCTTTTCACCTTATCCATGCACCACATCAGCCTGTCATTTTGGGGTTTCCTTGGTTAAGGAGGCATCATCCTCATAGATTGGGATTCAGGGACTACTAGAGAGTGGAGTGCTCATTGTCATGCTGTCTGCTTAAGATCTAGTTCCTCAATTGATTCCAGTCAGCCGATTATCTCTGAGTGTCAAGACATTTCTGGTGTTCCCAAGGATTACTGGGACCTTAAAGAGGCCTTTAACAAGGTTCGGGCCACCTCACCCCCGCCTCATCGTGCTAATGACTGTCCTATTGACCTGTTACCTGGTACTTCTCCTCCTAGAGGTCGACTTTTTTCTTTATCGGCTCCTGAAACTAAGTCAATGGAGAAGTATATCAATGACTCTTTGGATGCAGGGCTTATCCGGCCTTCATCATCTCCTGCTGGTGCAGGTTTTTTCTTCGTGGGTAAGAAGGATAAGACTCTGCACCCATGCATTGACTACAGAGGACTCAATAACATCACTGTCAAGAACAGGTACCCCCTTCCACTTATTTCCTCTGCATTTGAACTGTTACAAGGCGCTACTATTTTTACCAAGCTGGACCTACGTAACGCGTACCATTTGGTGAGAATCAGGGAGGGGGACGAGTGGAAGACGGGATTTAACACTCCTAGTGGACATTATGAGTATCTAGTCATGCCTTTTGGACTCACCAATGCACCTGCAGTCTTCCAGGGGTTGGTGAATGATGTTCTGCAGGATCTACTCAATATCTGTGTTTTTGTATACCTGGATGACATTGTGATTTTTTCCAAGTCAAAACAGAAGCATGTGGTCCATGTTCGCCTAGTCCTCCAGAGGCTCTTGGAGAACCACCTCTTTGTCAAGGGCCGAGAAGTGTGTGTTCCACACCACAGAAGTCCCTTTCCTGGGATTTGTGGTCTCCACCGGAAACATCAAGATGGATCCTGACAAGACCAAGGCGGTGACTGACTGGCCACGCCCTTCAACACGCAAGGAGCTCCAACGCTTTCTGGGTTTTGCCAACTGCTACCGGAGGTTCATTCAAAGCTACAGTTTGGTGGGTGGCAGCCCCTCTCACAGCTCTCACCTCTCAGAACATTCCCTTCTGGTGGTCCTCTGTGGCAGAAGGGGCTTTTGGTGAGTTAAAGTCACGCTTCTCCTCTGCTCCTATTTAGATTTTTCCAGATTCTACTCGGCAGTTTACTGTAGAGGTAGATGCGTCCGACACTGGAGTTGGGGCAGTTCTTTCTCAACGGTCGGCCGAGGATCAGAAGATGCACCCGTGTGCCTTCTTCTCTCGGAAGCTGTCCCCAGCAGAAATAAATTATGACATTGAAAACCGAGAACTGTTGGCAGTGAAACTTGCCCTGGAAGAATGGAGACACTGGTTGGAGGGAGCAGAGCAGCTTTTTGTGGTCTGGACTGACCACAAACATTTGGAGTACATCCGTTCAGCTAAGCGGCTGAACTCTCGTCAAGCCAGGTGGGCTCTGTTTTTCACGCGCTTTGATTTTTCTCTTTCATACAGACCTGGTTCTAAGAACATCAAACCTGACGCCCTGTCTCGCCAGTTCCAGCCAGAGAGCTCTCCATCTCATTCTGAGAATATCATCGCTTCTACATGTGTCATTGGTCTGGTGACCTGGGAGGTGGAGGTCAAGCGCCCTCATGCTGAACACCCAGCCCCAAGTGCCTGTCCTGTTAACCGTCTGTTTGTTCCTGCCACTCTCCGTACACAGGTTCTCCAGTGGGGTCATAACTCTCGCCTGGCTTGTCACTCAGGAGTGAGACGGTCCCTAGCCCTGATTCGACAGCGATTTTGGTGGTCTTCCATGGAGAAGGATAACAAGGAATTCATTGCTGCTTGCCTAGTCTGCTCCCAAAATAAGACCTCACGCCAAGCTCCCTCCGGTTTTCTTCATCCCTTGCCTATCCCTCAACGTCCCTGGTCCCACATCTCCTTGGATTTTGTCACAGGACTACCACCCTCAGACGGTAACACAGTCATACTCACAGTCATAGACCGGTTTTCCAAGTTTACCCTGCTTATTCCATTAACCAAATTACCTACTGCTAAGGAAACGGCTGAAATCATGCTACAACATGTGTTCAGGCTGCATGGTCTCCCCAGTGACGTTGTGTCTGATCGTTTACTTCTCGTTTTTGGTCCGAGTTTTGCAGGCTGCTGGGAGCCAGTGTCAGTCTCTCGTCCGGATTTCATCCCCAGTCCAATGGTCAAGCAGAGCGAATGAACCAGGAGATGGAGACTGCCTTACGCTGTCTAGCCTCCTCCACTCCCTCCTCCTGGTCGAGGAAGCTTCTATGGGTTGAGTATGCCCACAACACTCTTCCTAGTTCTGCTACTGGTCTTTCTCCATTCCAATGCTCCCGTGGATACCAGCCACCCCTTTTCCCTGCACAGGAATGTGAGGCCAGCGTCCCATCTGCACAGGCGTTTGTAAGCCGATGTCGACGCATGTGGTTAAAGGCCCGCTCCGCGCTCCTCCGACCGTTATCAACGGTCCGCCAATCGCCGTCGCAAGCCAGCTCCACAGTACTCCCCAGGGCAACGTGTCTGGCACTCCACACGGGATCTCCCCCTCAGAGTTGAGTCAAAGAAGTTGTCTCCCCGTTTTGTAGGCCCATTTCCCATAGCTAGGGTCATCAATCCTGCAGCTGTCCGTCTGCGTCTGCCCCCTTCTATGAGGATTCATCCTACCTTCCATTTGTCCAAGATCAAACCAGTTAATGTGAGCTCTCTTCAGCCCCCCTCTAGACCCCCACCACCACCCCGGACTATCGACGGGGAGACTGTTTACACTGTCCGTCGCCTCATCAAGTCCCGGCGACGTGGTAGAGGATTGCAGTACCTGATACACTTAGTTGGGTCTAGAACCTCAATTCCGTGACCATTCTTCTGCTAAGATGTTTTGACACTTGATTTGACATCATTGGACCTTTTATAAAAAATATAGACCCAAGGTCCCTCCCAAAACGCTCTCTGCGTGCGATGCTGCCATGGATGGTAGCTTACGACAACAATAGATATGGGAAGTGGCTGCCAGACTTTTGGGCGATGTTGACAGCTCTCCCTGCAGATCAGGTTGCGTTCCTTCGTACTGACTTCACCCAGTCCATCACAGGCAACCCCTATTCCAACATGGCCTGGGACATGTGGATCGAATGCACCATGAACAAGGGTAGCAAAATGAAGTCTGGTTGGCTCTCTATCCTACAGAATGAGAAGCAGCTGCTGGTGCACTCCAGAAATGTGAACAATGTGGCCCAGATCCGGGCAGCTCACAATGCCCTTGCAAACCGAAAAAAGACAAAGAGGAAGCACACGGAATGCGGCCCCAAACGGATGCGAGAAGATGAGCAGTGTGTGCAAGACCTGGTTGAATGCATGCATGAGTTTGACACCTTCCCGTTTGATACGGCCTCAACCACCCTCCGTACCTTGCAGTCGGCCATGCCCGCCTCTGATGAGCTCGTTGCAGACTTCAACTCAGCCCATGCCGCAGGGGAGAAGAAATTGACCCACTTTTTGGAAGAACGGGTATTCAATAAGAATACCTCTCTTCATGCACCCGTCCCTCTGTGCAAACGATTGACGTTTGTGAAGGCGTTAAGCAAGGAGAAGCCATCAGATGAACTCAAGGCGAAAGCTGCAGAAATGGAGCGAAGCGCCCTCAAGGCAATGATAAACCTGGTTGAGGGCAGTCAACTTGTGAACCTCCCCGAGTTGCTCGAACATCGTATTGTCGAGGAGTGTGTGCCATTATTTAACTCCAACGGCACCTTCAGAAAGACACAGAAGAGCATGCTCGTGCAGAAGCTCTCTCTGGAATCTGTAGATCTGCAGGAATCATACATCGCTCTTGTGGACATGGGCATGATCTGGAGGATGGCAACTCCATCAGCAGAGGATCGGCGGACGCAAGATGGCAACCCATACAAGGTGTCGGACTATGTCCACAAGCTATCATCTATTATCCTTGCACGCCATCATAATGCTCACCGTATCATATGTGTGAACGACCCGTACGACACAGCATACTCGACGAAGGATGACGAGCGAGACCTGAGGGTACAGGGAAACACACATGTGCCCAACACCTACATGAAATTGGGTGACGCATTCCCCACTGCCAGAATGTTCAAGACGCTGCTGTGTAGCTCCAGCAACAAGGGGCGGCTGCAGAAAATGATATGCAGCTACCTGACCGATCTTGCACAGAGTGTTGATGTGGAGATTGTCTACTCTGTCGGCTCCCACTGTACCAACTTATCAACCCAACAACCGATGCAGAACTACAGCTTTGACCAGTCTGAGGCTGACACTGTCCTGTTCTCCACCTATGTAGTTTTGCGCGAGTCAGGCTACAGTGGTCCAGTTGTCATCGATGCCACTGATACTGATGTATATGTTGCGGCAGCACTTATCTCACAGCAGCTGCCAGGTATGCTCTGTATCAAGAGGAAGCAGGAAACGGTACGCTGCTGTGACATGGCAACTGACATGATGGCCGACTGTATTGTGCAGCTGCATTGTATGACAGGCTGTGATGCAAACTCAGGCTTTTACGGCAAAGGTAAGAAGTCTGTGTATGACCAGGTGGCGAAGAGCCCTGTTTCCCGACAACAGCTCTCGCGATGTGGAGATAACCTTGCCCTGACAGAGGAGGTGCTGGAGCAGCTCTTTGCCTTCACACGTAGCATCATCTACGGTGACAACAAGAGCAAAACCATGGCTGAGGCCCGTGCTGCTAAATGGAGGACCATCAAAAATAAATCCTTCATCCGTCTCCCTCCGGATGCCGACAGCTTGCGTCAACATTGCCTCCGTGCCTGGCGTATCTGGTGCGCCATCCATCGCTAAAGCACCATCCCTCACCAATCGGACATGGTTGGGAGCTGGTTGGTGGTTGCTGTCGCCCTGTACGTCACACGCGACCCGCACTCCCGATGCATCTACCTGCACCAAGGCCAACTGAAGAGGGACAGGAAGATGAGGAAGATGAGAGCGATGATGATGACGAAAATCGAGTTGCTGCTGTCCAGAGAGGCGATTCATCGGAATCGGAGGATTCAGAATGTAGCGAGGCAGGGTGCTCTGATTCAGACTGATACGGACTCTCAGTGTCATATTGATAAATTTAAAAAAAAGCAGAATTGTGTTTCATTTGTGTTATTGTTCAAAACTTGCCATTTCTCGAGGCAGCATTTTTGCGTTATTACATGTTGTTTGAAGTGTTCTCATTTGCTAACTAGTCAAGTTACAGCTAATAAAAGTATTTTATTTGAAGGTTAAGTAATTGTATATCTTGTCATACATTCTTATTTCATGGTAAAATATTAATATGCAGATGATTTGCTTATAAGTCGATCAGTACTCAAAACGTGTGTAATTTCTCGACCGGGTGGCGGCCATCTTGGATTTGTGGGTCCGAACGATGTCATAGCGCCAAACTGATGTCAGAAATGGAATCCTTGTGGTCAACTTACCCCAAAAAGTGCATTTACACATGACTCTAGGCGCTCTGGTTCAAAAGTTAATTTTTTAAGATGGCGCGAGCAGCCATCTTGGATTTGGCCCTCTAGCAAAAATTGCCGGGATTTTTGGGAGGGACCTTGGGTCTATATTTTTTATAAAAGGTCCAATGATGTCAAATCAAGTGTCAAAACATCTTAGCAGAAGAATGGTCACGGAATTGAGGTTCTAGACCCAACTAACTGGGAGAGTTATGGTCCTGAAGAGCGTTCATGGGTGCCCGCTCGCAGTATCTTTGACCCATCTCTCATTACTGACTTTCACCAGGCTCATCACTATCAACCACGTGGGACGTCAGGAGCCGTCCATAGAGGGTGGGGGTTCTGACACAAGTTAGACACTTCTATTATTGTTTGTTTGGTGGCTCATCTAAACTCTCCTATCATCTAAGATCATGCCTTCCTCCATGCCCTTGTAATCAGCTCACTTCCCTCACCTGGTCTCCCCAGCCCTTCCCCTCACCTGTTACTCATTCCCTCATCACTCCACAGTATTTATACCACCTCCACTATCACTGGTCCTTTGCCAGATTGTCTTGTCGTTTCCGCCAAGCTCTCCAGTGAGTGTTGTTCTCTAGCCTAGATTATTGTCCTGCCCGGTTTTTGATCCCTGCCTGCTTGTTTACGGATCTCGAGTTCCTGCCTGCTCCCTTTTTGGTTTTGGTTGCCTGTCTGACGGATTTCCTGGTTTTGACCCTGCCTGTCCCTGACCTGAATAAGCTGAACATTGCAATACACTGGTTGTATCTGAGTCGTGTTATTGGGTTCTGATCTGTACCTGTGATCGTGACAAATATACACTTCTCGCTAGAAATCTAATCAAAAAGGATTTTAATGGCCAAACTATTCTACAATTTAGGATTTTCCAGAGAGGGTTATTTGTGAATAAACGGGAGCATGTTGTTTCTTACACGACCACTAGAGGTGCTACACTTTAAAACGTGGCTATGGGTCGTAATTTAAGCTGCTTAAACAATCAACCTATTTGGTCGTTTTTTGTAGGAGGACAGGCTGAGACTAATTATTTGAAAAAGCAATAATGCAGAACATGAATAACTGTGTATCATAAGATTGCAGCTCACAGGAAAGATCTTACTGACTTCTTTGCCCTCAGCCCATCTTATTTCAGTCTTGATTCCATGTATTCCCTTACCGTCCCAATCCGAGGGTTATGATTAGTGACAAGTGTAGCTGCTCACCTCTCTCTCTCTTATCTCCCTCCTTCCACAGAGCTTTCCCTTTTCTTTCTCTCTCTAACCCATCTTTCTTTCTGGCTCTTCTTATCTCCCTCCTTCACATCCTGCATCTACCATGGTGGAGGGAAGAAACATAGACAGAGAGAACATACTTACTCAAACACTCAAGTACACATTTATGCAGATACATGAAAACACAATTATCATGGAAATAATTGGACAATAAATTAAAACGTATGAACTTTACTTCAGTTAAGTTTATTTGAGTAGTCCAAAATATATTTCTTAAATAATTAATAAGGAAAAAAGGCAGATACAAGAAAAGTCATCTGTATAAAATAGTGAAAGTTGTACTGGGATTAGAAAAATATTTGTGTTGCTTTAAAAAAAAAAGCAATGTAATCTGGAGGAAAATATGATTTACTGTGTTGTAATTGTCAATGCATTTTCAGGAAACCTGAGAATTCTGCCTTTTTTCAGCACAGTTTAACATATTTAGCCAGACAGGGCTGTTATGAGTTGCTTGAAATTACACCTTTCGTTTTCTTACTTAATGTTCTTAGCTAACCTAATTCTGAACATACAATAGGCTTTTTCCAAGCTTCGTGTTGCATTTTGTGTCAGATTGTTACACTGACCTTGCTAGCTGGACGAACAGTTGGCCCATCGAGAGATGCAGGTCTTTTTTGTAATATATGATTTATTTTGAGATTTTCCAAACACAAAGACAGCAGCAATACAATACATTACATTAACCCTGCTATTGTTAACAAAACAACCCCAATAAACAATACATCAGTTACAATTAGACAATAATGAAAGAAAAAAAAAGGAGATGCAGGTCTTTTTAGTTCCTATGTTCTAAGCTCCGGTAGTTTTCCCTGTAGCATTGCTACCGCGAAACATTTATTTTTGTATTGAAAATAATGAGGTATAGAAACCTGAGTGGGTCTGGAGAGCTGATTGGCTGTGAACAACGCTTACAAGCAAACAGTAAACCTGTCTTCTACAAAATGATCATACAACTTAATACCTTTCAGAAAACCAAACCAAATGCAACTTGTCCTGATTAACATCAGGACAACAGAAAGCTAACACATCTTCCGGCGCAGACTAAAAACTCATCTTTCGACTCCACTTCGAGCATTACAATTACTAACAAAGCACTTATATACTAATAAATAACTGGCTTATCTAAAGCCAGTTGAGTAGCACTTGAAATGTTTTAGCTCTATGAAACCTGATGTACTTATATGATTCTGTTTTCTTCAAGTTTGTATTCCTGGTCAAATGCACTTATTGTATGAAGGTAGATATCGTGCAAAATGTGAGAGCGTGTAAAACCTGATGTGAGCACTTGCAGAAAAGAAATCTGAGTTTGTGTGCATACATTTACACTTGTATAAAATATCCACGTAACTGTGAACCAAATTTGATGTCACAGAAGAAAAAAAAAAGTGTTGTAGCTTGTAGAAAAAAATGAACTTAGTGATGAAATGTTCACTTGCAGAAAAATACATATTTTTTAAATATGTTTCCATTACAACTGCAACTTGGTTATTACAACCTCTCAAATCAGTCATTACAACTTGACGAATCTGCTCTGTTGCAGTATAAATCGACGAATCTGCGGTCTTGACTTTTGCTACACTTCTTGCGATAAATGTGTCGCAAAAGTAATTTTCACCTGTAGATGTGGGGGGAGGGAGGGGGGTTGGAGCGAAGGGGCGGAGCTATCAGAATGACGAGGCTCGGGTCAGTCACACAGTCACAGCCAGGTCGAACCGGATGACTGCGGGGCTAACGGTTCGTGTCGCTACCAGTCCGCTGACATGGCGCGTCAATCAACGGTAAGTTTTGCCCATTACTTGCCCAGTATTACTTTGAATATTGTGATTGACGATTAAATCCGCTTTGAAGACCACCGTTTTATATCGTGCAGTTTAGCGGCAAAATAACGTCAGTTAGCCAGCTAACGCTAGCTTTGTTGAGTTTATGCTAGCTAAACAAGGAGTGGTTGTAGTCTACAGCAGTAATTAATATATGTGACCCGCTCTATCGAAATCAGTCGGAAGTCGCAACGGCTCATTTCAAAATAAACGTGGATTTGCGTAAAAAACTATTTTTTCGGGGTTTGGGTGTTTTGTTTGATTTTAAACAAACAAAGTCTTGGCTTTCAGAATATGAAACTTTTAATTAAAAACTCACACGATAAATACATTCTTTAAGCTTGTAAAGGGAAGATGACAGGCAATCTGCTCTTCCGCAGCTGCCGCCCCCCCTCCCTCCGGCTGACATTATGAATGTAAGGTAGAGTAATCATAAAGTAATCATTTTACCCTGTCTCTCCAAGTGAGGTTCTTACCCTCATTACCTCTGCCCACCCTACCACCTGTCCTCTGGACCCTATCCCTTCAAACCTCCTTCAGACTATCGCTCCTGATATACTACCGTTTCTCACCCATTTCATCAACACTTCTCTAACTTCTGGTCACTTTCCAAACAGTCTCAAGGAGGGCAAGAGTAAACCCTCTCCTAAAGAAACCTACTCTCAACCCGTCTGATGTTATAAACTACAGGCCTGTCTCTCTCCTCCCGTTCCTGTCTAAATCACTTGAACGCGCTGTCTTTAAACAACTCTCCTGTTATCTCCATCAGAATAACCTTCTGGATCCGCACCAGTCTGGTTTCAAGGCAGGTCACTCCACAGAAACTGCTCTCATTGCTGTCACGGAGGAACTGCACACTGCCAAAACTGCATCCCTCTCCTCTGTCATCATCCTGTTGGACCTGTCTGCTGCATTCGACATGGTGAATCATCAGATCCTCCTTCGCACTCTCCAAAAACTTGGAGTTTCAGGCTCTGCACTTTCCCTCCTCACCTCATACCTGAAAGACCGTACCTACAGGGTGACTTGGAGAGGGTCTGAGTCCGACCCTTGTCAATTAACTACGGGGGTCCCTCAGGGCTCTGTTCTTGGTCCCCTCCTCTTCTCCATGTACACAAACTCCCTCGGATCAGTCATTAGCCCGCATGGTTTTTCATACCACTGCTACGCTGACGACACCCAATTAATTCTGTCCTTTCCCCGCTCAGAGACCCAGGTCGTCGCACGCATCTCTGCTTGTCTAGCTGACATCTCTCAGTGGATGTCTGCTCATCACCTCAAGCTCAACCTTGACAAGACTGAGCTGCTCTTCCTTCCGGGAAAAGATTGTCCCACTCTTGACCTAACAATCAACATCGGCACCTCAGTTGTTTCCCCCGACTCAGACTGCAAGGAATCTGGGTGTGACCCTAGATAACAACCTGTCCTTCACTGCAAACATAGCTGCCACAACCCGTTGCTGCAGATACACGCTTTACAACATCAGGAAGATACGTCCCCAGCTGACACAGAAAGCGACGCAGGTTCTGGTCCAGGCTCTCGTCATCTCACGCCTAGACTACTACAACTCCCTCCTGGCTGGTCTACCTGCATGTGCCATCCGACCTCTGCAGCTCATCCAGAATGCAGCGGCTCGTCTGGTCTTCAACCTTCCTAAATTTTCCCACACCACTCCGCTCCTCCGCTCCCTTCACTGGCTTCCGGTAACTGCTAGAATCCACTTCAAGACACTGGTACTTGCTTACCATGCTGCGAATGGATCTGGCCCTTCGTACATCCAGGACATGGTTAAACCGTACACCCCAGCGCGTGCACTACACTCTGCATCAGCCAAACGACTCGCTGCGCCCTCGCTGCGAGGGGGACCCAAGTTCCCATCGGCAAAAACACGTGGGTTTGCTATCCTGGCTCCAAGATGGTGGAATGAGCTCCCCATTGACATCAGGACAGCAGGTAGCTTGCACATCTTCCGGCGCAGACTGAAAACTCATCTCTTTCGACTCCACTTCGAGCGATAGAACTATTAACAAAGCACTTATATACTAATAAAGGACTGGCTTATCTAAAGCCAGTTGAGTAGCACTTGAAATGTTTTGGCTCTATGAAACCTGATGTACTTATATGATTCTGTTTTCTTCAAGGTTGTGTCTTCCTGGTCGAATGTACTTATTGTAAGTCGCTTTGGATAAAAGCGTCAGCTAAATGCAATGTAATGTAATAATGTAATGTAAATAAAACGGCAGGGTCCGTTACAGTTTGCTTTCATCTGATTTCAATTAAACAAAGTCTTGGCTTTCAGTATATTAAACTTGTTTCGGCAAATTCAGATGATAAATACAACTTTGAAGCTTGTAACGGCATAATTACAAGCGGAGAACGGAGTAACTTGACGTCACAGCAGGCATAACAACAGCCGGTGTTTCTCATGAGTGTTTTCCCCGGGAAACAAACGCAATACACACAAACGCAAAATTACACAAACACACACACACACACACACACACACACACACACACTCGCGAGATTCCCCCAGACCAGTAATCCAAATGAAAATATCTTCCCTCCGTAGTATTTTGATCATTTGCTCCGCTAATAACCAATCAGATTGATGGATTCCAGAGAAGAGGAAACTTTGAAGGTATTTTTCTCAAAATGATGACTCGGTGACAGTCATTATATAATGTGACATATTTTGCTTAATATTTGGAGTACAAAAGCAATCCTGATATCATTAGAAAGATAGGAATATCCTCTTTCCAGCAGTGTATACAACTCAAAATGTGTCTTCGGGTCAATGCGACTGATTTCGATAGAGCAGGTCACATATTATAGCCTACTGCTTTGGCACTAACGGTTGGTAACAGTTTATGAAAATAAAACCAATTGAACTGTACTGAAATAATGACAAGTTGTATAATTGTCTTGGGCTCCTGCTGTGTTTTTAAAGCCTTTGTAAATTATCCATGCTATTTTCTATTTAGAACGAAGACTTCAGAATCTTAAAATCCCTTAACGTTTGTATGCAATTGTGCTAAATTCAACACTGGAATCAAGCAAATATTAATATGTTTGCATGACATTAGTTATTTATATTTTGCCATCACTTAATTATACATTTAATACATTTAAGTCAAGCTAAGGTACATGTGATGGTAGCTGGTTAGTGCTCTTACCTGTGAGGCCTCCTCCAAACAGCATAATAACCAGACTGTATCATTCAAACTAAGTACCAGTTCTAGATCCTTGACTTTAGACAAACAATTCAAAAGACAAAATGTATTTAAAGACCAATCTTTATTTGAAGGTGCCTCTTAACCTGAGATATTAGTTATACAGTAATAGTATTGACAATCTAAAAAAACTGAGCAACTCAACAGTCAACTTTATGTTTCTAAAGCATTTATTATTTTCATTTTCCCCCTCTCATATTCAGTGTTGACGGATTGAGACAGCATGGTGTCCAGAGAGCTGCAGAGACTTCAGGGAGAAACCTCCGTGTGATGGACGTCCTGTCTGTTGGTTTGGAGAGGACTGAGGGTCTTTCCTCTGCGAGGAGGAACAGGCCTGATTAGTGCTGCGTACCTGGACTCACATTCAGGTTCAGGTCCGGACTCAAGTCCAGAGGTTCAGGTTCAGGTCCGGACTTATAAGTCCGGACCTGAAAGGCCAAATAAGGCGTGTCACGGCCGACGGTGCGGGACACACCAAATTGAGTTTGGGCGACAGGGCACGCTTCGTCGTCCGACTAACGAAAACGGCCGATTTCGGCCTGGTGTGTCAGGGTCTTAAATCCCTAAAACTTTGCTGAAAGGTAGAATGTAGAGTAGACTATACGCATTACACTGTTACACACCTACTATATAGCAGCGAGGTGCAGTCAGGGGAGGCAGGGGAGGCAGAGCCTCACCTGTCATACTCCAATGTAACGGAAAAACAACTAAAGAAAAACTAAATAGTAATAATAATAAAATGTTTCCACTGATCTGTTTTGTAAATGTGATTTATGTTTGATTCCAATCGCTTTTTATAGTCAAAATCAGCAAATGTGCCGAGCTCCGCTACAACTACGGGGCGCGATGAGAGAAGTGAGGCAGGGACGAGCTCTGCCTCTCGTAAGCCCACAGTAACTGGCTGGAGCGCGGGCACTAATTTAGCGCGGGCACTTATTTTGTGAGCGCGCTCCAGCCAGTTACTGTGTGGTGAGGTGAGGCACAGATGAGATCTGCCTCACCTCAGAATGCGTCACCTCACAGAAACTGTCTGGAAAGCGGGCCCTAAGCGCATGCCTGCACCATCTCACTGTATGTCACCAATGTAATGTTTGTAGATCCCTTTATTACATTTATCCTCGCCATCCATAGTCTCTAAATAACTTATTTCACGTATATATGATATTTAGGCTCGCTGGTCTCATCATACAACGGCAATGAAAAAAGCACCAGGGGAGGCATCCATAACCTCTGCCGCACTGAAGCAAGTGAGACCACAGGTTCTTGTTGCTACTGTTATTCTACGCAGAGACGGAACGCAAACAACAAACAAGACTTTTGAAACTAGAGGAAGATAAGGAGGACTTTTACAAAAAAGTAATAGAGATTGTTGTCCAGAAGGATAGCATGGACTTCATCTTCAAGTCAAGGTAAGACCACAATTATAATGCAAATGGAATCTTACTAAGAAAGAACAATCCAATATTTAGATTGTGGGTATCCTTTTGTTGAACGGTCTGTTTAAAATGAATCGAAAGCATCAGACCAAAAAAGCTTTTGAAAATAACCGAATATTTCGATTAAGGTCAAAATATAATATTTGTAAATCTGACTCTGAAAGAGTCAGTGCCTCACCAGCCATGAACCTCACCCGCACGTCACTGATATAGATATATATAGTATGTTTGTGTGTAATGTCAACCATCTGAAGTCATGTAAAGTAAGCCAAGACCATCAACTTACAGGTTGTGGAGGAGGTTACCATCTTTTTTTCTTAATGCTGAAAGAAATAAAAATTGTTTAATCAATATAAAAGCGCCTTTCTTTTTCTACAGTCATATTTAATTTATACTCTCACAGCGCTGTTGAAACAGTAACGTTGGATTAAATGTATATACAATTGATGGTCAGAAAGTATAAATATGCACATTTAGCATTTCTTAGCCCATGCATATTACACTGTTTATATTTGAATCATGGAGAAGCGTTTTTAAACTTGTTTCAAGTAATATCAAGAACAGTTAAATCATAGGGGAACGCTTAGTTTAATTCACAATACGCTAATTCCTAATTAGCCATAGGCCACAGTCTATGGCTAATTCCATAGGCTAATTCACGCAACACTGGCCATATCTCTGCTAGTTTACAAAGTGTAGTTACAAATGACATTTATATTTGAAAAACGGTGAAGCACTTAAAAAACAATTGTATAGCAGGGCTGCCAAGTTTCAGTAAAAAGTAGGAGTGAGACTTTCGGGGGAAGATGCGTTTTGATTTTTTTTTTGTGCCTTTTTTAACGTCGATTTAGAGGAATATTTCAATTTAAATGAACATTAAGACTGTTGTGATGTCTTCACCCCCATGCCAGCTGCTCTCCCTGCACTGTCGGCCTCCTCATGCTTATATAGTGTTAATAATTGACCAGCACAAGTAGAAATGAAAACAATTGTAACAAATAAAAGTTTGACAAATAAAATACATTTATTTATAAAATGTCAATATAAAGAAAACATAGCAGCCTTTTAAGAAACAATAGCAGCCTTTTAAGAACCAATAGCAGCCTTTTCCTTTAGTGCATTTTTTTTTTAAGAGTAACAAAATTAGAACCAGAATAATATATATATATTATAAATAAATAAAGTGCATGTCTTTGTTTGTGTGTTTTGGTTTACATGACATGTCTCATGTTGTAGGTGTTTGTGGCAGATGTTGATGCCTTGATGACAGAGGGAGGGCCCTCCCATTTGAAACACTGTGGCTCAAGGTTTGCCATCTTCACAGTCATGATGGATGACAGAGTTCCATCAAGAGCCAAACAGTTTTTCGGGTTTTGTTCAGTCCCACCACAGAGAGTACTCGTTCAGCATCAGCATTTGAATGTGGAAGTACCAACACCAACTTGGCAATACGGGAGAGCCTCCCAAATCTGCTCATCCCGGTCACCTTTGAAAAATGTAGGAAGCCTAATTACTCTCAAGTATTTTTGTATAGAATTAAGTTGATTACGTCAATGGGTATTTCAAAGGGTGCAGAATAATTCTTACCTTATTCTTCATTGATGCCAAGTTCCCCCAAAAGCTCTCAATGTCGAACGTGGCTGGGTCTTCGGGCATGGCAATGTCCATGGACTGGTAGTCCAAAAACTCCTCACTCAGTTTGTCACGCTCGTCAGGTCCGTTGTATGGGAGAAGTTCAGGAAACCTAAAAAGAACACAATGTGCACTGATCTTTTAAAGTAATGTAGCTGAAACGGGTTGTTTTTCAGATGTGGTCATTAAACTTTACAATCTATTAAGAAAATGTGACAAGAGCCAAGAGTCTTTAACCTGCTCTACTTATTAAGTATATTGAGATAACTTGTGTTGTGATTTGGCACTATAGATAAATGTACTTGACTTGATACCCCAACTAACCTGTCGACAAAGTACAAGGCGTCTTCCACTCCACACTCTACCCTCTGCTGGACATCCAGAAACATGGCATGTTTTATCAGGGGCTCTCTCATGGGGAGTTTCTTCATGGCATACTCCACAGCCCTCACCAGAAACGCCACTGCTGCCTGCTGGAACCTCTGCACTTGCTGCGGTGTAATGTCTCCTGCATCAAGGAGCCTGTTGAGTGTAGCTCAAGTAGTGAAGCCGATCACCAGCTTTTCTCCTACGAGAGACATAATAAATCAACAACATCACAGAGGTCATTAAGGTGCTGTATGCGATTCTGGAGAAAGATTGATGCAATATGTTCTCATTCCCAACACCAACATGTCAGTATGAGACTGGGAATAAGACCGGTGTTGAGTCCCTTTAGCAATCATCAACAACCACAATAGCTAACTTGAAAGCACCCCTTTAAGTATCTTCATCACATCAGTGATTGATTGATTGATTGATTGATTGAATACTTTATTAGACAGAAATGCAAACAGCACAAGGTACAGTCACACATTTGGGCTAAAAGGATAACATAAAAAAGTCCTGTGGACTTGTTTCCATTGTGGTCCTATATGTGTGATGAGATGAGATTATCAAACTCATAACTTGTCTGCACAAGCAGCCCTCTAACAAACAGTATTATGTGAGTGAGATCAGTGAGTGGATAGTGTATGTGCATCTGCTGATGTGAAACTTGGAGGATTACCTGGCAGTTGGTTTGATGGGTCCTTATAGAGGATTTCATGCAATACCCGGTGCTGCAGTGCTGCTGGCTTCAGAAACTTTCGAGAGCAACTTGCGGATGAAACTCTGTATCTACAAATTTGTATTTCAGAAAAGATTTTCAAAATTACATTTAACCTAGAAGTAGAGTGCTAATGAAAAAGGGAACAAACATAGTACATTATTACTAGCATACTGTATTGGTGCTTCCTTTAAACCAGTATCCCACATCCACAGTCAGATCCTCTGGATCAAAATATAGCTACATGTAACTGTTTGATTGATTGAATATTTTATTAGACAGAAAAGCAAACAGCACAGGTACAGTACTGTAAATTCCCTTAGCTCATAGTAAGTATCCATTAGCTCACACACGCAAATACGTGATGATTGAACTAACACTGCTATTAGTCACGGTTGTTGTTAAACCCACCGCAGCAACCTGCCACACTGCTCACCAGCAGCCTGTGTAACGTTAAGTCTCACGTAGTCAGACCCACCGTTGACTTCATCAAAATAAAAATATTTGTCAAAATAATGTGGTTACCTGCCGTTTGACCTCCCGCTTCAGATGAAAATGTCAGTCACGGCATTATTGAGGCGCTGACACAGACGTTTCACGTTTACTTTTCGATTTCTCCGCCATAGAGTTAGGTTGTTCTTCATAGGATAGAGACGCAATGACCCGCTCTAAGCTGCCTCTGATTGGTTTGTATACGTGGTGCCTTTCGTTGGGTTGGTTAGATTTAGCCTCGAGGGCTGATGATTGGTTATCACATATCTCGGTCAGCCAATCGGGGGCAGAATAGGGCGGACTCACCCTGTCCCTGATTCGAACTACGGCAAGCCTCGAGCAACAAGTTATGGAAATATAACATTAAATACAAAAATAATTATAAAGTAGTGAGAGGGGGAAAAAAGCGTGTGAAATGGCAAGTGTGGCGTGAGGCGTGTGAAGAGGTTAAATTGCGTGACTCTCACTCTCAAAGGGTGAGACTTGGCAGCTCTGCTGTATAGTGTAGGTTCAAGAACATTTAAATCAAAAGGACACGTTTTGTAAAGTTACAGGGTATTTTACCTTCAGAATATGCCTGGAACGAGTAGCAGTGACCGCAAGCTGGGTTGTTAGCTTAATACTGGGAGCATATTAGCTTAGCTTCTTAGCCTGAGCTAGGTCTGGAATTTCACGTCCGTTGTCAGCAGGTCCCGCCCTGTCCCGCCTCGGCTCCGCCTCTTTGCCCTTATTTGGAGCAGGCGGGAGTTAAAATCGACGTCACTGTCGAGCCGTTAGTGGCCGACTCCGCCTACTAAGGGCTTCTCGGCAACTCTGCAGAATCCTATGGGTGACGTCACGGACCCTACGTCCATTTATATATACAGTCTATGGGTTCGACCTGACTGTGGCTGTGACTGTGTGACTGACCCGAGCCTCGTCGTTCTGATAGCTCCGCCCCTTTGCTCCAACCCCCCTCCCTCCCCCACATCTACAGGTGAAAATTACTTTTGCGACACATTTATCGCAAGAAGTGTAGCAAAAGTCAAGACCGCAGAGTCGTCGATTTATACTGCCACAGAGCAGATTCGTCAAGTTGTAATGACTGATTTGAGAGGTTGTAATAACCAAGTTGCAGTTGTAATGGAAAATATATTTTAAAAATATGTATTTTTCTGCAAGTGAACATTTAATCACTAAGTTCATTTTCTTTCTACAAGCTACAAAACTTTTTTTTTTCTTCTGTGACTTCAAATTTGTTCCACAGTTATGTGGATATTTTATACAAGTGTACATTTGGTTCACAGTTACGTGGATATTTTTATGCAAGTGTAAATGTGTGCACACAAGCTCAGATTTTTTTTCTGCTAGTGCTCACATCAGGTTTTACACGCTCTCGCATTTTGCACCATACTGTATCTACCTTCATATATTGTAAGTCGCTTTGGATAAAAGCAAACTTCTTGGTTGGATTTAGAAATATTTTTTTGGGGGGTATTAAAATGGGAATATACTTGTAAATATGTTATATGTATATACAGTATAATGCAGTTACAAGTTACAGTTGTACATTTTAAAAAGCCAATGTTGTCTTTGACCTTCCAGCCATCCACCCTCTCTTCCTCCCTCTGTGAATTTCTGACTCTAACATAACATATAACAGCAGACACAATTCAGGACAACTTAGTTACATTGACATGTCATTGAGCCTCCAGTCTTTTCAAACATCCATGAGTTGATGGAACCAAGTTTATGCAAATATCAGAGCTGTATGTCAGTCTTCCTGTAAGTCTACAATATACAAACTATCTAACCACATTTTAATCTAGCATAATCTTCTTTTGGCTTGGCACAAATATATTTAGTTAGCAGTTTTTCTCTCTAGACTCATCAAGGAAGGATTCACGATGAAAATACAATTTTCAAAGATTTACACAGAGAACGTTCTGCTTTTATTTGGCGGAAGAGTGGAGAATCTTTCTGTTTTGACTCTAATGAAGACCTACAGTGGACGCTGCTGATTGACACCAGTCTGGTTCTCTATAGTGCTGGGAAAAGGAGAGCTCTTCCCTCTTTCTCCCTCTCTATCATTCTTGTTCTCTCTGCCTCCCACTCCTGCACTCATTCTGCTTCCCAGCGACAGCGTCATTGTGGCCCTGTGTGTGCATTGTTTGATGTTGTTCGAGAGGTAAATAGACGCGGCAAACACTTGACACAGTTGTTAGACAGAGAGCATCTAAATGTCTCCTAACTCGACATCAAACACTATGCTAATGTCTGCTGCATTAGTGATAGGGAGCGCAGCAGAGAGGAGGGAAGTGTGCACAGCAACACATCACAGCACAACACACCTCTGTACCACATAAGAAGATAATGGATACAGAGGAGAGGCATGGAGAGGCTCTTTCTTCCTGCTGCTGTGATGGAGAGCTTTGACTCTCATTGGATGGGAACAGTTACAGTAAAAAAAACACACACTAGTGACATCTGTGCTTTTGAATAGTTATAAATTGGTATTCATTATAACTAGTAATAAAAAGTGATACAAAGTTGAGAAATCAAGAGCGCTGGTTCGATCCCGCCTTGACCGCCATGCAGTCAACATGCCGTTTGTCCTTGGGCAAGTCACCCTCATTTGCTCCTGTGGGTATTGTCCACAGTATTCATTGTTTCATGCCTAATGTAATATATTGCGCTTTGAGCATTTGGAAATGCGCAAAAATAAATGTGATGAATTGAAGGCATCTAAAGATTTTAAGATGTTTTTATTAATCTTGAACCTTGTTTTTTATCTGTTTTGATTATTCAATCACATAACTTGAGTGTTGGGAGGTGGAATTAAAGTATCTTACCTATACCAAAGCTTTCAAAATTAATAATCACCCAATAGATATTATATTTATTATTAACAGGATATCAATATGAAATGTTCTATATAAATGCTTTAAACGTTGGTTAACTGTAATCCGTTCATCTTTGTTGTCTTTAAACCTGATTTGTCAAATGATTTGTAGGGTTCTTACACCTTTTCCAAAGTCAAATTCAAGCACTTTTCAAGCATCTTACAGCTGTTGTAAATTACAACCAAATGTGTGTTTCATAATAGCATTCTACTTGAGGATGAAACATTAAAGAAAAGAAAACTAAGTTTAATATTTCAAAATGAGTGACCCATCTGTAAGTAGACTGGGCATCCCATATAACCTGGCTGAGCCAAATAACTTTTCAATACATTATTGATTAGTATTTTTGAGGTACTTTTAGGTTCGCAGTAAACATAAGTCAGAGGTAAATGGTGAACTTTTCCTCCACTACATGTATTTAATACCTTTAGTTACTTCACAGATCTGGATTATTGATTTGAAATCTAATCAGGTGTTAAATCAGACTTTAGTTCCACCTGGAGTAAATCCACCAGCTACCCTGCAGTATACAAAGTCATTCAAACTAGCTGCACCTTTACCAGCTTTGAGAACACTTTCATGATCAATCATTATAAAACATATCATATACAGATGTAGCACCTCATTTCAGACTCCAGCTTACAGCTTCCTTCGCCTAATTTTTACGAATGGGAAAAAAGTCTGTCAATCAGGGCAGTATCCATTACACTATATATAATCCAGGGGGCGGTATTGCGACTAAAAGCTGTTTGCAAGCCGCCCTTAAACAACAAATGACGAACAAGAAGAAAACACAACAAAACTAACAAAATACAAGAAGAAGAAAAGTTTGTATGGCGATTTTAGATAACACACAGGAGCTAGAAGACCCACCTGCTTCTTTTAAATCAGCTGTGTGGGAACATTTAGGGTTCCCTGTGGACTACAATAACGATGGAGTAGGAGTGGTGGATCGGCGTTGTTCGACAGCGGTGCGGTATGCTAATGGTAACACACGCCAAACATGCTAAATCATATCAGAAGGCATCACCCAGATTTGCCAATCACCGGAGCCTGGCAAAAGACAACAGCAGTTCAGCAGCTTATCCCCGCTGTTTTTAAGAAGCCAATAGACATGAAAGCCGAGAGATAACGGAATAACGGAAGCTATTGGCATATATATTTCAACGGCTATGCGCCCTTGAAACACTTTCTTATTATTTATTTTGTAATATTTTCAAGACATTCTTTTTAGTTTTACAGCTTGATGAAACCTTTTTGTTTGACATTAGCCATGATAGATAATACGGCCATCTGAGTGTGTGTGGTACTGTTTGTGGTTTGTTTTTAACTGTTTAATACAGTTAATTATTCAACATTTTAGAGTTCCTTATTTTTATACCGAAACTTGCACTACTGTTCAAAAATAAATAACAACAAACCTGGAATTATGCATTTGGGACTTTTTTTTGCTTTTTCTTTTGTACCGAACCCGTACCGAACCGTGACCCCCAAACCGAGGTACATACCGAACCGTGAATTATGTGAACCGTTACACCCCTAGCGCCTACTGATGCAATAAATGAAAAAAGAGAAAAGAAAATACTAAACTTCCCATTTGCATTTGAAACATTACTTTGACTTTTCTAGGCTCTTGTTGAAAATAATATAGGTTATTTTCATTCATTCAAAAAACAAATTGTTGCTACTGCTATAATCTTATTATAATACATTGAAAAGTACGTCATGGAAAAAACGTTATTATATGGTCGTTGAGTGTCACTGAGTGATGCCGAATGCTCTTTCACTGTGGACTGTCCCTGTGTTGAATCTCTGTCTTATGGAATCAGGTTTGTGCCATTGAGATCAAGCAAAACTCTTTCAGTATAAAAAATAGAACTTGGAAGAAAAATAAAAGTAAATTAAGCAAAACAACTATAATTTGAAAGTAAAACTGTTAACTTGGAAACAAATAATTTGTTTCCATCCATCCATCCATCTTGTCCCGCTTATCCGTGGTCGGGTCGCGGGGGTAGCAGTTCCAGCAGAGAGCCCCAAACTTTATTTTCCCTGGCGACATCAACCAGCTCTGACTGGGGGATCCCAAGGCGCTCCCAGGCCAGCGAAGAGATATAATCCCTCCACCTGGTCCTAGGTCTACCCCTTGGTCTCTTCCCAGCTGGACGTGCCTGGAACACCTCCCTAGGGAGGCACCCAGGTGGCATCCTAACTAGGTGCCCGAACCACCTCAACTGGCTCCTTTCGACGCGAAGGAGGAGCGGCTCAACTCCGAGTCCCTCCCTGATGACCGAACTTCTCACCTTATCCCTAAGGGAGACACCAGCCACCCTGCGGAGAAAACCCATCTCGGCTGCTTGTATCCGCGATCTCGTTCTTTCGGTCATGACCCATCCTTCATGACCATAGGTGAGGGTAGGAACGAAAATGGCCCGGAAGACAGAGAGCTTTGCCTTCTGGCTCAGCTCCCTTTTCGTCACAACGGTGCGGTAAAGCGACTGCAGTACCGCTCCCGCTGCTCCGATTCTCCGGCCCATCTCACGCTCCATTGTTCCCTCACTCGAGAACAAGACCCCGAGATACTTGAACTCCTTCACTTGGGGTAAGGACTCATTCCCTAGTTGGAGTGGACAGTCCATCGGTTTCCTGCTGAGAACCATGGCCTCAGATTTGGAGGTGCTGATCCTCATCCCAGCCGCTTCACACTCGGTTGCGAAACCGATCCAGTGAGTGCTGAAGGTCGCAGACCGATGAAGCCATTAGAACCACATCATCTGCAAAAAGCAGTGGTGCAATCCTTAGTCCACCGAACTGCAGACCCCCTCCCCCATGACTACGCCTCGAAATCCGATCCATGTATATTACAAACAGGATTGGTGACAAAGCGCAGCCCTGGCGGAGGCCAACCCTCACCGGAAATGGGTCCGACTTACTGCCGAGGACCCGGACACAGCTCTCGCTTTGGGAGTACAGAGATTGGATGGCCCTGAGTAGAGACCCCCTCACCCCATACTCCCGCAGCACCTCCCACAGTAACTCCCTGGGAACTCGGTCATACGCCTTCTCCAAGTCTACAAAACACATGTAGACCGGATAAGCGTACTCCCAGGCCCCCTCCAGGATCCTTGCAAGAGTAAAAAGCTGATCCGTCGTTCCACGACCAGGACGGAATCCGCATTGTTCCTCCTCAATCTGAGGTTCGACAATCGGCCTGACCCTCCTTTCGAGTACCTTAGAGTAAACTTTCCCGGGGAGGCTGAGTAGTGTGATGCCTCTGTAATTGGCACACACCCTCTGATCCCCCTTTTTAAAAAGGGGAACCACCACCCCGGTCTGCCACTCCTTCGGTACTGATACCGAATAATTTGTTTAATCATGTCAAATTTTAGGTTACAGCCATAAGGCTGTTGACGGTCTTATGTAGCCATTGGTTGGTTTTGTGGCACATTTGTAACGCTGTGCCAACTTGGGCAAGCATGCAGGCAAACTTGAGCGCACACAGGGTGGAGAGGTGGAGTGAGGTTGAGCGATGGAGAGAAAGGGAGAGAGAGAGAGATTGAGCAAGGCAGAGAGCCTGTGCAGCGGTCTGCTTGCGCACAGAGCAGGAGTTTGTGAGAGAGCCGGCTTGAGAGTAAATTTCTCTTCAAAATATAATTGATTGCCAGCTGACTTGCTTGCTCGTTGGTAACGTAGGCCTAACTGATTTATTCTAATGTGCCTGCATCTGGCGCTGAGTTGCCATATTCCTTTCATGAACCACTAGCAAGAGTAAACTAACTGACAGGCTGCTGTGCCGCATCTCACTCCAAAACCCACACGACTCAACCCAGCGAAAAACCAGTCTTGCGCGCAGCCTTTCATTCAGAATTTCCTAGCAAAATAAAAAAATGATATTAAACTAATACAAAAATAAATATTAGGACAAAGCCCTACAAATAACAACAATAAACATAATAATAAAACAATACAAATGTGGTATTCAGCCCTGATTAAAACAGCGGGCCCAAATCCTGGATGGGCGGGCCCGGCCCCATGGGGCCCGCCCATGACGCCGGGTCTGCTGGCAGGCCACAAACAACTTCACGGCATATACTGCCACCCGAAGTCCCCGGCCGGAAGTCCCCGGAGTTAGGGACTGGCTTCAGTAGAAGCTGCTGGGACTCCCAGCAGCTTCTACTGAAGCCTTCCGAGTAAATTGCCAGAACGCCGACATCTCCTCATCACTACACCGCTCACAAGTTTTAGTTTGTGTTGCCATAAGTTATTCTTTCTCCGTTGGTGCACTGGGCTAATGCTAATAATGCTAATGCAAGCAAATAAAATGGCGGCTTCACAAAACTTTTTGGGAGTTTTACGGGGCGTGGTTTGCAATCTGCCCAGCCAATCAGAAATGGGAACCTTTTTCTCCCATGAAAGTACCTGCTCTCTAGCAGGGACTGAAAAAGGGGTGGAAAGGTTCTCATGAACTAAGTTCTAGTTTCGGATTTTTTTGGTGTGAGCGCACATTTTCGGAACTATATCGGAACTATACTGGGAAAAGTACTCCGGTGTGAAAGCGCCTATTATGTGCTTTTTACCAAATGTAATGACATCCATCAACAGAATAATATTATATTGAATCTACACAAATCATGAATGCTTTTACACAGTTGTATTTATTTGATTACAAATCCGCTCTTTATTAGTTACATTAATAATTTAATAATCAATTTTCTCTCTGCTGGTAAAGTAATGTATGTTTTTCTATTTTAAGAGGGATCTGTGACGATCTGTCTGTGTTTCGTCTTGTCTAGATCTGTCTTTGGTTTCCTGTCTGTGTGTTCCCTCCTACCTGATTACCTGATTGTGTTCACCTTGTGCCCCTGTGTTTTCTCCTCCCTCCTCACCTGTGTCTTGTTTGTTTCATTAGTCCTGTGTGCATTTAGGTTCTGCGTTTTCTGTTTGTCTTTGTGAGATCCTTGTTTGTTTTTGACTGTGTTCACGGGGAAGAGCTCTGTATTTTTCTTGTAGCCTTTAAATGAAGGTATTTCCTGTTAAATCTGCGTTTGGGTCCTGCCTGCTTCGCTAATCCGTGACAGAGAGATCTCACCAAAAATGGACCCAGCAGACAGCCTGTACGAGGTGACGTACAATTTAATGTGCCTAAAAAATGACTGTCGATATGCCTTCAGTAGAGAAGAGAGGCAGTCTATTATCTCTACGGCATGCCAATAAGTAACCTCAAGGCCCTGGTTAAGGGAGTTACTACCCGAGTGGGTGGAGGACTTTTTCGGTTGCTTTGAGGTCAAACCTGTTTCCCGGCCTGCTAGCCCCTGGCATGCTAGCCCCCTGCCTGCCACAGTTCCCAACAAGGCTCCTTTCAAGGACCATTTAGCTGGGTCTCGTCTGGCCTTTGAAGGACCTCTGAGCCTCCACAAGGCTTCAAGGCAGCATGGAAGGAAACGCAAGGCCAGGATTCCAGCCCGTGCCCTAGCAGCCATGGTCACAGCCCCAGAAGCCATGGTTCAGGCCCTGGTTCCGGTCCCAAGTCCCTTCTCTAGTCCCTTCTCAAGTCCCTCCTCTAGTCCCTTCCCAAGTCCCTTCTCAAGTCCCTTCTCAAGTCCCCTCTCTAGTCCCATCTTAGGTCCCTACTCAAGTCCCTTCTCTAGTCCCTACTCAAGTCCCTACTCTAGTCCCTACTCTAGTCCCTTCTCAAGTCTCTTCTCTAGTCCCTTCTCAAGTCCCTTCTATAGTCCCTTCTCAAGTCCTTACTCAAGTCCCTTTCCAAGTCCCTTCTCAAATCCCTTCTCATTTCCCTTCTCTAGTCCCTTCTCAAGTCCCAACTGTCTCGTTGGGTCTCGCCGACTGCTGTTTCGTCGGGGGTCCTGCCAGCCCCATGTCCTGGTCCGTTGGGGGTTCCGCTGGGGGTCCTGCCAACTCTGTCTCCTGTTCCGTTGGGGGTCCCGCCGTCACCTGTCTCGCCGGGGGTCCTGCCAACTCCTTGTCCTGTTTCGTTGGGGGTTCCGCTGAGGGTCCTGCCAACTCTGTGTCCTGTCCTGTTGGGGGTCCAGCCGACACCTGTCTCGCCGGGGGTCCTGCCAAATCTATGTCCTATCCCGTTGGGGGTCCCGCCGACTACTGTTCTGCCGGGGGACCTGCCAACCGAATGTCCTGGTCCATTGGGGATTCCGGTGGGGGTCCTGCCAACTCTGTGTCCTGTTCCGTTGGTTGTCCCGCCAACACCTGTTCCGTTGGAGGTCCAGCCAGCTCCGAATCCTGTTCAGTCAGAGGTCCCGCTGCCACCAGATCCTAACCCGCCAGGGGTCCCGTCTACACCTTGTCCTGTTCTGACGGCGGTCCCGTCGACACCAGCCCTTGTTCCGTCTGGGGTCCAGTCGATCGACACCAGCTCTTGCCCCGTCCGGGGTCCCACTGACACCAGCCCATGTTCTGTCCAGGGTCCTGTCTGTGCCTGTCCCGACGGCTCCGTTTCCTGTCCGGCCGACACCGGTTCCTGTACCACCGGGGGTTCCGCAATCTCCAGCTCCCAGTGCTCCCGATCCCTGTGCTCCTGCTCCGGCGATTCTTATGGTGTTGTTTTATGCTTTATGAACGTGGACAAAAGAGAAAGATATATTCTTCATGACCAAGGTTCGAATTGAAATAAAAAGTAAAGTGAAACTTATGCTTGTCACCCTCACCCTCCGGTCAATACGTTTGAATTCACATGAATCCCGTAATACGTATGTGTCACGGTTGCTGCCTTCCTTGTCCTTAACTGTGTTAATCTGTGTTGTATGTAAATGAGCTGTGCGGTTGCCCTGACCTGATTGGCTGCCATCTCCTGGTCCGCCTCCTGAAGATTGTGATTGGAGCAGGCCGGGCCCGACGCACTCCAATCGCAGCGCACAGCCGGCGCACACCTGCTGGAGATGACTACAAAGCCTGGGGACAATTATCACTCTGGAGGCTCTGACATGTGGACAGACGCCTCTCGCTACTTGCTCCTTAGAGAATTATGTTATCCAGTGGCGACCGGCCCATAGGGGCGCCGCCCCACCTCTTCCCACATACAAAATAAAAATTAAAAATATATTTAAAAAAAATATTTTTTTATTTTATTTTTATTTTTAATAAACAAGGTAAATATTATATAATTGGTATCAGTAAAATGTATAATCTACAATAACATCTCGTTTAAAATTGTGTTACGACGATGTCTAAAGTTACTGATAAGTCACATGTTTCCTGCCTGGCCTTGCCCATGTGTCATTACCTTTATATTAGGGCTGTCAGTCGATTAAAATATTTAATCGCGATTAATCGCATGATTGTCCATAGTTAATCGCGATTAATCGCAAATTAATCGCACATTTTGTATCTGTTCTAAATGTACCTTAGTGGAATATTTTTCAAGTTTTTAATACTCTTATCAACATATGAGTGGACAAATATGCTTTATGCTAATGTTTATTATCATTTGAACAATGAAAAATATTCTCATGAATATTAAACACAACAACCTCTGAACATTACAAATATTCGCCTCAATTCAACCTGGAACCTCTCTCATACAATAATACAATACAAATGGTGTGTGTGTGTGTGTGTGTGTGTGTGTGTGTGTGTGTGTGTGTGTGTGTGTGTGTGTGTGTGTGTGTGTGTGTGTGTGTGTGTGTGTGTGTGTGTGTGTGTGTGTGTGATGGATCGTTGGAGCTATGTGCAATCATGTTGCGCGCACTATCCGTGCTGAGTGTGCTGACTTTTCGTACAATGTCGCACTGTCTGGCTTCCTGCATAAACTCAAGTGCTCGGCGCAGTTGTGGCGAAATGTCGCTCCTCTGTTTTCATTTAAACAGCTCCTTATATCCATTAGTGCAGCTAGCTAGCACCAGATGCTAACAACAACAATACACGTAAGGTCTCTCGCTAGGGCCACACATACACATACCCTCCCGGTCCTCCCGATAGCCAGTCGGTGCCTGCCGGTGAGCGTGGAAGTGTGGTCTGCTGCAAGCGGGCAGCAGGAGCAGGGCTGTCAGCATCAGCTTGTAGATGGTATTTTAAACTCGATGCGCTCTGAAACTATGGGGCGGCCGAGGAAAAAAAATACACATGCGTTAATCGCGTTAAAATAATTAGTAGCGTTAATTTTTTTTTTTTATTAACGCGTTAACTTGACAGCCCTACTTTATATATACAGTCTATGGTCATTACCCTCTCTCGTCTGGGCGGTAAGAAAGGAGCCCTCAACCAGTGCAGCAGCAGCAGCAGCCACTAGCAGCTGACTGTTGCTATCTGTAAACTATAAAGCCGAAACATAATTTCAGCCAATCAGCGTCGTCAAATCTGATGATCACCGTGCGCCAATGTCAGCGCCCGGTCCAGTCTGTGAGTAGTTTGGACACTAGTGACTCGTATCCGGTGGGGTGACGCAGTACGGCAGTAGTTGATGAGGATGGCTTCATGTGCAGGTGGAGTCTCCGGACCTCGGTCCCCGCCCAATTCCGTTCAAGAGCTAATCTCCAATCCTTTCGAAAGGAGATAAACTGTTGCTTAAAGACCTTGGACCGGACCAACCCGATTTGTATATATCGCAGCAAGCTCGTGAAAAAGAAAAAACGTATCAACGAGGCTTCTCACGTAGCTGGTACACCAGAAAGGCATGGCTAGCTAGATGCAAACAGGTAAATGCTGTCTTTTGTTTCCCATGCTTGCTCTTCAAACAGCCGGGGACAGATACGATCTGTTCAGAAACTAGACAAAAGTTAAACAAGTACAAACCGTGTCATGGAGAATACAGTCGCTGGTTTATTTATGTCTGTATAGGCCGTTGTTGTGAGTGTGGACGGTCGGAGCATATATAACGTTAGCTTAGCCAAGCTCCATTTAGAAAACACGCATTTTAAAAGGGTTTTTCGCCTGCCGTCTGTCTGCAGACTTGTCAAAGCATTAATTCATGGTTTTTACTAACCCGTATCAGTATGTTGTTACTTCGGCATCATTTTGAAACGTGTATTACAATTAAATCACTGTAAAATATGTTCATCTTGTTGTAGTTGTAGCCCCCTTGCCAGCGATTCTCTCTCTAGTTTAGCATACTCAGCCCGACTCAGCCTGGTTGTTCCTGGCCCTAGAACCACGATTTTATGGGGCCAGAAAAACTGTGAATTAGGACCCGCTAGCCGGTACTGTGACGATTTGCAGTATCTCCCTCCTTCTTCTCTTCTTTGTTTTATGTTTGTTATGTTCGTTCTGTCTGTCTGTGTGTCTGTCTCCCGGGCTGGGTGTGGCTGACCCACTTCTGATTCCCTCCAACTCACCTCCGCAGCTGCTGCTCATCATCCTGATTACACTACTCACCTTCACCTGCTTATATGCCCGGTCCTCTCATCCAGTATTCACCAGTTCGTCGTTTCACCTCGCTGGTAATTCGACTTGGTACATGTAGTTTATGGTAAAACTAACTCTCTGTGTTCCTGCCAAATCTAACCCTTGTGTTCTCCGTCAGAATCCATCTGCCTACTCCTCTGCCTGCCACATCCAGCCACGTTCCTCTCGTCTGAGTATCTCCGTGCTTCCACGCACACCAGCTCCAACCTGTCAACTATCGCCAGCTCTGGTTCCCCGGCTTCCCTCGCCAGTGTACCTTCGTGCTTCCACGCACACCAGCTCCTTCCTGTCAACTCTCACCAGCTCTGGTTCCCCGGCTCTCCTCGCCAGAGTATCTCCGTGCATATCCGCACCACCTCAGTTGACAAACCCTGGCTTTGGGTTTATTGGATATTAACTCCCTCGTTTGACTCTATATAGGTTTTTGGTTAATAAACCTTTTTCTACCTCAAAAGCTCTGTTTCATCGTCCTGTGTTCAGCATTGTGAGTTCCCTCCTGTAACTACCGGGGAGCGTAACGGGTACTAGGCCAAGTGGAAACGCAACCAAAAACGGGCCCCGCACGGCTCGGCACGCTTAAAGCAAGCTCCGCGCTGCACTGGAAATGCGCCATTACATCACCAGAAGTCCTAATTTAAGGGGTCATTTCTCCCAAGAACATTTTTTTTACTCACTATATCAACAGCCCCACCAATAATATTTTCCACCAGCCGCCACTGCTGTTAACTGTGGTAAAACTCGTGTGATTAGTAATGTCTAGAGTAGCTTAGTTAGTGTTTAGAGTAGTTTAGGATTTTGTGACTGTTGCCTTTAGTTTATCTGTGTTTTTGTACAGACTCTTTTTGTTAGTTGTACCACTTTTAAAGTGAGGTTTTGTTTTGTTTCTTATTTAGTGTAATAGTGTGTATTCCCTTGTATGAAATTATACTCCCTTTGTTAGAGTCCTCCTTTTGTTTGGTTAGTTATCAACCTGTGCTCTTTTGGCCTTTTTTGTTGTTCCAGGCTGCATGCCTGCCACTTTGTTTACCCTGCTATTTAAAATAAACCCATTATAATTATACCAATTCCAACTGGTGTGTGTTGCATTTCCTCATCCCTAGTAACAGTATGATTGTATGAAAATATCTTAAAGTAAATACAAATGTATTTATTATAAACGTGTTAGTCCTTAACTTATCACTGTGTATATCACCATTCAAATATGTTTTAAAAGTTTAAGAAACCTCATACAGCTCAGTAAACCTGAGACTTTTTTTTGATAATTTCAGTAAAAAAGTAACGTTCATATTCCTCCTTTTGATTATTATAGTGATGAATGTTTAAAACAAAGCACTTTGGCAAGTTACCACATACATTTTAAAATGCTTAATAAGCACCGTATCTTTCATGATATAATTTCTCGGTCATAATCGGTTTGTTACAGGCCTGGCCTGTAACTTTAAAGGTCCCATGTCATGCTTTTCTGGTTATTACCCATCCCCTTGTGTGTTATGAAGGTGTTTATGCATGTAAACGGTCTGCAGAGTCAAAAACCCTCAAAGTACACCCTGTAGTGCAACCCCTGTAGAAACAAAGGCTACATTAATGTAGTAAATCGAATGTTAATCCATGTGTGTGGTTGTGGAATTAACGGACGTGACGTTGTGCGATTGCATCGCCAAGCAACAGCTTGGGTTCATGTTCATTTACAAACTCTTCAACTAGAACCCTAGTTATATTTAAAAACATTTTAGAAGTCCTCACGAAATACTTTAATGTAAATTAAAATTAAAATGTGAAGGAATGTGTGTATAACAAAATACATCCATCATAAACAATACCGGAAACAGACGTAGGAAAGATCCTTAGCTCGGTGATTGGATGTTTTACCCGCAATGTACGTTGGGATATGGTGTTTATGCGATGTGAAATCCGCAAACATTTAAAAAAAAAAAAAAAAAATACTTTATTACGAGTGTGCTTGCTTTTTTGTCTTTACAAGTCATCACATAAATGCATTGTAATACACGGTTCGGCTGCATTAAATATTACATATCTGCCGTAGTTCTCTATTTATAGAGCCCTGATGAGAAGATTTCTGGACAAACTTGAAGAACTGCCGCCAAAACTGAAAACGCAACGTGGATCATAAATATATCAACAATTAAACAACATCTTACATTTCTTTTCACACAATACGTCTTCTTGCAGTATCAACACTAATTCGGCTGACTTTTATATTTGATCAAATTGGTAGATAGGCTGTATTTACACCATAACGGTGCACAGCTGATAGAAAGGGACACCCTAGTGGTTAAAGCACGTTATTGCATTTCTTTGTTGAAATAATGTTATATTTGATGATACAAATATTAAGAGTACATACAAAATAGCGGGAAAGTAGAAGGTCAATGATAGAAATAAAGAATAGAAAAAATCAAGAAGATACTGTAAGTGATCTCTACAATAAAACAGCAGTTTAGTGCAGGACGTCCAAAGATATTAATAGGAGGATGTGCAAAACAGACAAACTAATAAGGCTTTATTACTCATTAAAGAATACTTTAGGTTAAGGTCTTCTTTTGAATAAGAAAAAAGCTTTGGGGGTATCTACAGATAAATATTAAGCCTGACAAAGTACCAGAGGTGGGACCAAGTCAAGCCCGAGTCAAGTCTCAAGTCTTTGCGCTCAAGTCCGAGTCAAGTCTCAAGTCTTTGCGCTCAAGTCCGAGTCAAGTCTTAAGTCAGGATGGGCAAGTTCAAGTCAAGTCCAAGTCCTAAACTTTGACAAAACGAGTCTTTAACAAGTTATTATGTGCTTTTCACCAAATGTAATGACACCCATCAACAGAATGATACTTCATAATCAAACTGCTCTTTATTAGTCACATTAATAATTTAATAATCCATTTTCTCTCTGCTGGTAAAGTAACGTGTTTTCTTCTATTTTAAGAGGGATCAGTAAGGTGAGGCTACCGTGACGGTTTGATTCAGAAGGAGTTTAATTTATAAGATCCCTGATGTTAAGGTGACCAGAATGTTTATTTCCACTGTGTACAACATGTTATAAGGGACCCACGATCTATCTTTATGCAAGGGATAATGTGCAGCGAGGCGGTCTCTATGGGGAAAAGAACACCTGAATCTAGATCCCTCTGCAGGTGGTACTTAAAGTATATTTTGATCATAATACTGTTCTACTTTTACTTGAGTAACATTTTGAATTCAGGACTTTTTATTGTAACCGAGTATTCCTACACTCTGGAACCTTTACTCAAGATCTGAACTTCTCCCAGCTCTGACAATAAATCCTGAGTGGTTACCAAAAAAAAAACCCTGCTCTGAAGGTTATTTTCATTTTACAAATCCTGCACTCAGCTTTGCTTTCTCCAATATCATTGAATTGCAGCCAGATGCTGCTTCGGTTTTCGCTCATTTCTTGACTTTTTCCGACGCGCTTCCATCTCCACGTCGCTCTGAAGCTGGCCTGTACCACTACACTCGCTGTCTTTGGAGCGTCTGCGCCCCACCCTTCTTTCATATAATGGTATGATCCTAGTGTGTCCTCGCAAAATAAAGTCTGAAGATTCTGCTCTCCCCCGACAGGAGTCTACTCTTCTAGCCGCATCTCGCGATCGGCGTGTTGGAGACCCCTGAATTAAAGTATCAAGTCACCGCAAGTCAGAAGGCTGAAGTCCAAGTCCCGAGTCATTGGTGTTCAAGTCCAAGTCGAGTCGCAAGTGTTTTGCGATTTTGTCAAGTCGAGTCCAAAGTCATCAAATTGGTGATTCGAGTCCTACTCGAGTCCAAGTCATGTGACTCGAGTCCCCACCTCTGCAAAGTACTAATATATTGCTTTCCTTCAATGTTAACTATGTCGAAGCGCTTATTTTAACTGATACAATTATTCTGTATTCCAGTTTTATATTTTCCATTTATTTGAATAAATGACTGAATAAAAGCACACTGTTTAATTATGCATTTGTTTTATCTTCTGTCAGAACAATTATTGCTATTGTTTTACATAGTATATCCTTTAACAGCCAGAATTATTTCTAGAAAATGGTGAAGGTTTGTTTAAGAGAAGGCTGTTCCTGTAATGAGGGTTCACATGTATGCTACATTGAACGGTGGAATTGACTACACATCTTCAGAAACATAATTTGCTTCAGATATAACTCATAGCAATATTGTAACCATTAAGAAAAGCCAACTGCATTAAAAACCCAGTTAATAAACACATAGGTAAAGTATTTTCCTTCAGTAATTAAGATGTAATTCCAATGTAGACACACCTGGGGTTGCTGTTCTGTCTGTTACGCTGAGCCATGTACGTCTGGAACGTAAAAGGGACGAAGAAGACGAAGTGAAGTGACGTACTTCCGGTTCAACATGAAAACATTCCCAGTTAAACATGCAAAAACAAATCGCTAAATAAAAAGATAAAACACTGGCATGTAATTTACGTTTTAATAGAATGGTTTTGAATAACCCACAGTGCCTTAATGTACAAGCGAAAGAGGCTGTTTGGATGATAATAAAAAATAGAAGAACGTTTTTGCCAATCCGATTAGAAATGTAACACTAGAACCGCCAGAGATTTTTTGTATACCTAAAACCGCCACCGGGGTCAAATTGACCCGATATTAGAATGCATTGATTTTCAAGGTAAAAGTATTGCTTTAAAAAGAAAAATGGTCCTGTGGTATTGGTATTTTGACAAGCAATTTTGTTAAATAGTGTCGTTTAATAACGCTACAACATAGCATTTCGTGAGGTGGTTGTCATTGTTGGGTGAAAACACGCTCCTTCACACTGTTTTTCTCTCTCTCTCGCTCTCTAGTAGAGTTCTCGGATGGCTGCTCTACTATGATAGAGCTAGCGAGAGAGATCTCTATCTATAGATAGCTATATAGAGGTTCTCTCTCTACTCTAGCATATCTCTATCTTCTCTCTCTCTATCTCTCTCTCGGCTCTCAGCTCCTATCTCTCTTCTCTACTCTCTGCTCTCTCTCTCTCTCTCTCTCTCTCTCTCTCTCTCTCTCTCTCTCTCTCAGGAACCGCAGTAGACAAAAGGCGTTGCTATAGCAACACGTAATGTTTGTTTACACTCAATAGCGCGAAAAGGGGTGGGATCAATATGACCCGCTGGGGCGGAAATAGGTATAAATGGCAATTAAATAAATAATAAAACCGATTGGCGGTTCTAGTGTTAAGAAAACCATGGATATTTGGATATTCAAAGAGCCCGATTACAATGGTCAGACAGGCAAACAATTACATTAGATCATTGGAAATCGACGATCGGGCTCGATATATGGTTAAATATAGCAGTAGGCGGTCGATGTCCATAGATGAGAGTAAAATCTACGTCACTTTACAGCCCCGCCCACTTTTGGGGAAACCAACGCTGTTATTTGAATGGCGATCAAGCCTGAAGCCACAGAGCTCTTCTTTTACTGTCCTTTTTTCTTAAGAAGTACAGAAAAACGTAACTCTGGATTTGTTTTAATGTTTGAGGTGCAATAAACGACACAGCAGCTTTTTGGTATGATACAACTATTATTTTCTGCCTCGCTCATGAGAGTAACAGCTGGCAAAATTACAGCCTCGCCTACAGATTTTTCCATTGTTTACTTCCTGGGCACTCTGACGTGGGGATACCCAGAGGCCACACCCTCTGCCAGCCTTTCACGAAACAAAACAAACCTTTCAGCATTCATGCCGTATATGTACAGCGTAGGGTACAGTACTTTGTTTGGACCAGTGGGAGATTCGGGTACACAACCTGTAAGTATTCATTGTTGTTTGTGTATTTATGATGTTTAAAACAAACAAGGTATCTACCACGGCTGTTTAAATGGGTAAACGTTGGGATCGCGGAGAAATGCTCTCCGCAGACCCAGGGGGGGAGGGGCAGAGAGTGAATACCGGTGAATACACATACTTTACAGAGATGCTGTATGAGAAACCAATGTGAGTTTGGAAAATTGCACAGTATACATCTATTTTAGTATACCTCAACAATGGAATTATGATCAGTATAAATGGCCATGATATGGGCCCTTTAAGAGTAGCAGCCGCAAGGGGTTGTGGGTTTTGGAGTCTGTGTGTATATAAAAAGTAGTGATAGGAATTCCGGCTCTTTTTAATGAGCTCACCAAGAAGAGCCGGCTCTTTCGGCTCCCAAACGGCTCTTCATTTTACCACATATACCTTTTACAATTCAATCAAATGCGGCCCTGTTTTGACTAATGATGTGTACACATATATCACTTAAATTATTCAATACATCCTTTGTACTGAAGTATTCAAAAGTAAAAATTACATGTTTAATATAAATGATTTGTTGTGGCCAATTATTTTCATTGCATTTACAGACCCTTGTAACTCTCTGATACCACCCACTAACTTGCTTGTAGAACCACGCTACACAAAGCAGATAGCAACACCTATAAAAACTTAAGCATAGACGTTTAAAAAAAAGGGGCTACTGTATCGACATTTTACAATTGTATTTAAAGAAAAAGCCCTAACAAAACAGCAGGGCTCTATTTCAGTATTAAAGATCCCATGTCATGGCCATTTCTACTGATCATAATTCCATTGTTGTGGTATACTAGAATAGAGTTATATATTTTGCAATGTTCCAAAATCACATTGGTTTCTCATACGTAATGACAAACAGATTGCTGCGTGGGGTCTGGGTGCCGTGTTGGCGGGACGTTGCGGGGTTCGCTGCTCCGTCATTTGAGGCTAGAGGAAGGGAAAGTGTGAGCTGTATTACTGGTGTCGTTTCCTGGTTGCTGTGTGGGGTCTGCGAGACGCCGCGGAACTCAGACGGTTTTTATTTATTCTTGTATAAAAACAGAAGGACGATAGCCCATAAATGAGATTTCAAAAGTATTTTATTTTGATACTCTACATCAGATTGTCCTGATTTTCTGTGAGTGACTAGATGGGGTCTCCTGCTATCACCCTGAAGTGAAATAAGTCTTTGATACTCGAGAGTTTTTGTTTTATTCTTATCTAAAAACAGAGGGATGATAGCTCATATATGAGACTTCAAAGGTCTTTTATTTTGAAACTCTACATCAGATTGTCCTGATATTCTCTGAGTGACTAGATGGGGTGTCCTGCTATCACCTTGAAGTGAAATAAGTCTTTGATACTGGAGAGTTTCTGTTGTATTATTATCTAAAAAAAGAAGGACGATAGCTCATATATGAGACTTCAAAGGTCTTTCATTTTGAAACTCTACATCAGATTGTCCTGATTTTGAAATCAATTGAAATTAGTCACCCAGTGGAAATGGACATTTTAATAATGAATTGAACGGTCAGATATGTCTTCATAACTGTGTAACGGTCAACTATCTAAAATAGTTGTGTTAATTAAACGCACAAGGGGTTCTTGAATGAAATAATATTATAAAGCTAAACCAAACTGATAAACGGACAATCTACTCCTTAAACAAAATAAACAGACAGATTTCATGCATGGATCCATTATATTGACAGTTTTCCAGCCACAACACAAACAAAAAGTCTGCTCGGCGATACACCAAAATGTCTTTACTGCCTAATCCAGGCTATTGTTCATTGACAAAAAAGGCTGTTGCTCCTGCGCCCGTCGGCGGCAAAAACAGAAATGTTTGTAGGCATTTTCAGGCTATAATCCACAAAAAGAAAAATCAGCGTGGCACAAAGGAGCGATCTCATCCTGTGTTGGAGAGAATCTCTCTCTATCTGTGCGCGTCCTCTCCAAGGAGCCGTGCTTCCAGGTCGGTCGATGCTATATCCACATACGTTTACTTTCAGTTACTTCTCCATTGCATTTTAACGTAGATATACCTGCTGAGGAAACTTAAATATCCCGCTGAATACCCGCATTCGCCACACACACGCTTCCTTCTCCCGTGAGAACCACACCCTGGCATCCTGTTGACGCGCCCACTAAAAAGCCTCTGGGCGTGCCGCGACAGGTGAATATGCAGATGAGGCTTGCAGAACCACACCCTCAAACCGTACATAAAAGTGGACATTTAACAACTGTAGTTGCGAGAATAATACACATGTATCATAATTTTGTCTTTACTCCTAAGTGTCAAAGAATAATTCTCCTTACTCCTAAGATATTTGACCTTTCGGCCTGTTGACGTTTTACGACGAAGCCGAAGTCTGTTATCTGTCTTAAGGAATGGGAACTGTCAGCTATTGCTGACATTATGAGTTTTATGACCGGTCAACTCTCGGTCACAAGAGCCAAATAAGTAATTCAGTACCTCCAGGTGGTGACGTACACCTTCCCCCCAATATGTGAGTTGACTCTGAGTGAAGCTAATTAAAGGTCTGCCAAGATGAGAAGGGATTCAGAATTGACATGGCAACCCACCGGTGCAGTCAGAACTTTCTGATGCTGTGACTTGTGATATGAATTCTCCGGCCGATGCTTGTAATAAACTGCCAGTGTTTGACATCAGAACTCCTGCTCGTCCCGTGTCTCTCTGAGTCCTGACTCTCCATTGCTACAGAAGTTTCCCATACAAATTGGCGTTGTCGGCAGGATACCAGCAAATCTTCAGAACTGGTAAGTGTAATTTCAAATCCACATTTGGATATTGCCTTACCAGAATCTGTGATTGACGGTATCCTAAAATTACCTGTGAAACTGAGCGGTTGTGTTTCATTTTTGATTAATGAACATTTGGCTGATTGCCTCTGTGCATGCTGCTTGGGACGAAATTACCATACAAGCATGCACAGCTTATGTTCAGAGTAACCTTAAAGAAATACATCAGTAAAGTGGAGCTTCTGTATGAAAGCAATGTAAAGATTTGTATTAGACAAATCGCCGAATTCTGGGGGTTTCAGCGGCCAAAACAGCATTAAAAATAAGCAGCCAGAGATATTCCCCCCATTACCTCTGTGAGCACGGCTCCAGCAGCAGCCACGGGTGTGTGTGTAAACATCCCTCGTGTCTGGGTGGCTGCAGCCGTGCAGCTGAGAGGAAGAAAGTCACAGTTTCTGTCTATATCTTTAATTCACACCACCGCCATCCCTATTAAAAACGGGATGGTCTAAAAGCACTCGTCGTTTGTGACAGTCTTCTGTATTGCTGGTAAGGCTGGGGCAGCACGAGGTGCGTGCATCACCTGATGCGCCACAGCTCTCTACTCTGCTGGAGGAACATTCTCTACGTTGCTTGGAAGTGTTGCCTACGTTGCTGGACCAGCTGGTGGCGGTCCGGGGTGCATACATAACAATTATAGGCTAATTGATACAAAAAACTGTGTTTCACCGTTGTGATGAACTCGATGTCGGATATATAGGCTGGTCGTGTAGGACTACAATTAACTGTGCTGTTTTTGGAGAGAAAGGGTAGAGAAAAAAAGTCTATGTTCTCCTGGTCGGGGGAGCATAGCGCCACTAACTAGTGGTGTCGCAAGAGGATAAGCTAGTTATCGCTTTTGGACGGTCTTCAGGCACGATCTTAGCACTTGTACAAGGGTGGATGCGCGAGTCAAGGTGCTCCATTTCTATAATTCCCTACCCCCTCTGAAAACCTCCTAATTCGGACTAAATTGAGCTGGATGAACTTGGCTGTCACGCTGGTGTTTATTGCGAGTTCATGTTTGTTTGTCTAATTGTTTCTATATTGGTTTGCCTACCCGCCGTCTTGTGTATGCTTTGTAACAACTAATAATGATATGAATCAGTCCATAGCCAGGGTAAAATGAACTAAACTTTAGTTATCTCACCAAAAGTAAATGACTTGAGAAAAATAAATAATGTAAAGATGTAAAGCAAAATTATATATTGTAGTATAAATGTTCTGCAAAATGAAAATAAATAGCAAAAGAGTGTTTTTATGTCCTGCATCTGTCTCACACCCTGAGACCCTCAGAGGCATCACTGCTGGTCATAAATACCGGCCTGAGGAAATCAGAGTTGCAAAAATAATCTGTCTGCTCAAATAGGTCAATGTTGTATTATTTGTTTCATTTATTCTTATTCTATATATTGTATGGTAATAATGAATTAAAAAAAACGTAATGTATTGAACACATTCCGAAACAAAGCAGATAAGACAGAACTAGACTCAGACATAATTGTGATTGAAACCTTTTGCGCTGTTGCTGCAAAATGAAAACTTTGTTGATTGTCTGTTCCAACTGGCCACTGGAATTGGATAATTGATATAAGTTGAAGTTCAATTACAGTTTTAAATATAGTTTAACATTCTTTATTAAACTGTTTAAAATTATTTCTAGTACAATTGGTCTACAGACATTACTACAATTATAATAGTTGTTAAACTACTGAGCTTATGAACAATAGAGTAAAGGTCGTTGGTTAAGCCAGGATCAATATTTGTTGAGGTTTTTATTGTGTGCATAATAAATGTGTTTAAATGAATTGAGCAATTTTTAAAGGAGTATAATGTTGCAATCTCTTTAAGATAAGTAATTACAGTTCCAAGATAGATGTTGTTTTCCCTGGGCCTCTCCTTCACAGGCCCACACAATAAATCATGAGACTTCGAAATCCGAACAGACAGAGATCAGTATCACAAATCCATGAAGGGTTTCTAGTGGGCCCAATTTAAATACCATAAAGAGAGTATTCACCGAGCTGTTTTGATTTCTTAAAAAAAAAATGTTTTAGTCTAGTTTCCTTCGAGTTCAGTCTAAGCTACGAATTGTTTCTCATAAACATTCACACCGCTGGTTTTAAACCTTGAGCAGACAAGCTGACACACACACACACACACACACACACACACACACACACACACACACACACACACACACACACACACACACACACACACACACACACACACACACACACACACACACACACACACACACACACACACACACTTTGGATGAGTATTTGCCTTATCCACTTTTTGCCTTCTTTAGAGTTATTAGTAATTCAAGATTAATTATTGAATTAAATGTGCTACATAAGATAAAATACTGAAGCTTTGACTTGATCATTTCGGTCACAACATTAGACCTTGTCCTCTCATCTCTACTAAAATAAGATACGTGTGCATGTTTGGGTGTTTTAACACTCCTGTAATGTACCTAGTCTTGTCAGGGATGCAAACTCATCAGGTATGAAAGAAAAAGGTGACAAGGATCCGAGCCCCCCGACCCCACGGAATATCGGTTTTTAAATGAGGAATAACAGATGATTTTAGCAGGCAGTCAACTAAAGCAGCAGTGGTAATAATAACAGAAACGCTAAAGAGTCACATCTAATAGAAATATATAAAAGCATTTATTTTAATTGTGTAGCAGTCAGTTTATAATTTTGGCAGCACTGTTGAGCATTTTGAAAATGTATTTTCATGCCTCTGTGCAAGGCTTAGTATTTCTATCTGTATAGCCACTGGGGTAACTAAGTTCATAAACTCAAGTACTATACTTGGGCACAATTTTGAGATACTTGTACTTTATTTAAGTATTTAAATGCTTTGCTGCTTTGTTCTTCTACTCCACTACAGTTCAGAGGTACATGGTGTACTTCTACTCCACTACATGTATGTAATACCTTTTAGTTACTTTACAGATCTGGATGAATGATGTGAAATATAATCAAGTGTTAAATCAGACTTTAGTTCCACCTGGAGTAAATCCACCAGCTACCCTGCAGTATACAAAGTCATTCAAACTAGCTGCACCTTTACCAGCTTTGAGAACACTCTCATGATCAATCATTATAAAACACATCATATATATTATTCTGAAATGGACCAATCTGCACAGTGACTACTTTTACTGTCGCTATTTCCACTATATTTTGATGAGAATACTTTTATACTTTTACTTGAGTAACATTTTGAATGCAGTACTTTTACTGTAACATAGTATTTCTACACTCTGGTACTTATACTTTTACTCAAGTACAAGATCTGAGTACTAAAGCTAACGTTAGCAGATAGTGACAATGTATGCTAGTTAGCGAGCTCAACGATTCCTTAAATAATACTGTGACAGAAACATTTTTCAGTTCACTTCAAGCTCTGCCGCTCCGACAGGGAGCTCTGCTCTGAACACCTGAACGCCCCGTTCTAACAGCTGTTCACCAGCGGTCCAGTCTGTGCCACAGTCACTCCGGACCACACAGTTAATATTAACGAACGCACCCGTAGGTAATATAGCTGCTGAAGCTAGACCATCTTAGCGGAAAAGCAGAGCCTTATTATACATCCAAAAGCAGAGCCGACGGGCAGGAAGACTCGACCATTCATTATAATATAAAAAAAGAACACCATGCATGTCATGATGGCACATAACAGCTCGCGGCTGCAGATTACTCCGGTTCCCAGACCCCCCCCCCCCCCCCCATACCCCAATAATATTTTTATTGCAGATCTACATGAATCACACAAACGACCTATTTTGGATTCAAAACGGCAAATTTCGCCGAAAGGTGACAAGTTTGCATCCCTGCTTGTTATCCTTTTCATCACAGAGCTGGGGAAATGGTGTATTGATTACTGATCCGTGCATGTCCAATTTTAACTGACTTTAGTTCTAATGTTAATGTTAATTTGATTTCAACCCATAAGTAATTATTTAAATTAACTCAACATTTCACATGATGGATTAGTGTTCCACATTTTTCCCACTGATTTGTTTTATGATTAGGCCAATGGTAAAGAGCGACATTGATGACCCTGTGTCCTTTTTGTTAGTACGTGGTTCCATTTTGTCTATGGCCTTGGACATCTTCACTAAGAGTCACCCAGTTCTGCCCTGCTGCAGTCCGGCTGAGTGCAGTCACAGAGATGCTATGGCTGCTCTACATGACATTAATGGTCTGGTCCGAGAATGGACACCATTCCCTGCTCCCAGAGAGAATGACACCCTCAAACTGAACATTACAGCCGTTGAAAATGTCTCACGTGGGTCTGCTCCCCCCCATCGAGCCATGAACTGAAAGCTTGACATCTGCTTTGAACACTTGGAAGCCTCATTGTCACACCAGCACCAACCCTTGGGTCAGTCAGATGAGACTAACGGTTTCACTTAGGGCATTTGGGTCAGACACATGACTCTTGTTACCGCAGAGTGGGTTGTTTTTAAGGCTATTCATACTGCCATGCAGAGGATGCCTGTAAGTTGGCAAGCTGTTAAAAGCCCCGACTATGTTTAGTATAGGCCTAATGTCAGGGGCCTCTTACTGTCTACTTCTGCATGCATTCACATTATATGGACCATGTTTCCACCTGGTGAAACTAGAGGCTGCACGGAACTCAGGCTACAATACAACCATTTTGTTCTGCTCTAACGATTCCATTTATAGATTCTACATCAAAACAGTTAGTTTTTATTGTTTCCAATGATAACGTCACCTTAATTGGAGGAATGCAAACCTGTTTTCGAATGTAAGGTTTTGAATTTGTTTGACATTTCTCAGTAATGACACCCTCAGATGCCCACTATCATTCATGCTATGCCTTCAGTGGTAACTCAGATGTTAAGGGGGTTGAAGCTTTTCCTCCCAAATCAGCTATGCTTTGTGTTTTCAACAACGGTGTGCATTTCCTGCATAATATATGTTTCTCACAATTGTTTTTTGTTAGCTGCGCACAGGTGATACTGACTCTTCTCGAGTAATGGATTATGATCTATACCATGCTTACATGGACTCGTATGTTTTATTTCATATCTAACAGAAGTAAGAGAGAAAGAGATGGGAAAGTAAGAGAGAAAGAGATGGGTAAGTGAAAATAGAACGAAATGGGGAAGTGAGGAAAGAGGGAGACGAGGATGAGAGGGAGATGAGGAAGAGAGAGGGATGAGAAAGAGAGAATATAAAGAGATGGGGAAGTGAGGAAAGAGGGAGATGAGGATGAGAGGGAGATGAGGAAGAGAGAGGGATGAGAAAGAGAGAATAGAAAGAGATGTGGAAGAGAGGGATATGAAAGAGAGAAGAGATATTTGCGAGTTGCATACTGATACTGACTCTTCTCGATTAATAGATTATAAACTACACCATGCTTAAATAGACTCCTAAGTTATTATTTCATATGTGACATATGTAAGAAAAGGGAGGGGAGAGTCAATTATATTGAGTAATTGATTTCATATTGGAACATTCATTTCTCAAACCTATGTTTTATGGAAGAGGAAATGTACTTCTGATAAACTCGTCTTTTATCAAACGGTAAATGGTGAATTAATATAACATTTAGAATCATTGAGAAGGGGTGATATCCACAGGGACTAGCTCACGTTTAACTTAAAATAACATTTCTCTTCTTTGGACTGATGAGTATATGATTCTTGCATGTTAAATGACTAACACAAACCTTACATTTATGCATGTGCATGTCTCAGGAAGGCTCCCAAATCATTCTGAGGGGCCTATCCTATTTTTGTAATTGAATGATAATGTGCTAATCCATTACTTTGAGTTGTCTTCACTCAGGAAAACATCCCTATCAAGTGTTAACCCAATGACTAGGACAGCTCTGAAGGCCAAGGGTCAGAGAGAGAGGGTCACACTCTCCGGCTGCAGAGAGCACCCCCAGCCACGGGAAAGGAGGCACGAGGTCGTTCGAGATGAGAGGATTCTAATCTTCAACTTTCTGATGAGATGGGATGCTTCTTCATCTTTCTGCTCGGGGGGCCCAAACAGAGAACTCTGCAGGACGAGTGATGGCTTCAGAGGCTTCATACAAGGTTCCATGTTTCTTGGAGGGGCAGATGTCTTCCTAACCTCTCCCATCACGGAGGGGGCATCTGGATGTGCCACTTGGAATAGGCTCTGCTCTCAAGCAGATAACAGAAGGAATACAGGCAGATAGCCTGCATTTCACTGGGGGATCAACTACAGTGCTCACTGAATGAGCCACAAAAGCAGAGCAATTGGGGAGGTTGAAATATGGCGCTCTGATGAAGAAGAGTTTTGAGCCAATCAGCACCTCAGTGCTAATCTACAGTATCAGGATGCCTTTACACACCAGACACTCTGTGTCATAAAGAGAGGAGGAGAACGAGTCAGGAGGACATGTTCTTCCAGCTCTCGTACAAAGGTAACAGTTGAATTGAATGACCAGATGTTTACAGATGTACAATTAATATTGTTCTTATATTTCCGATGAGCAGACATGTGTTAAATAGTGGTGATAAATATATTTTGTCAGATCAGATTACACTTTCACACTAAACAAATAAATTAATTGATATTTTCAGATTATAAAGGTATTGAACAATAAGGATATTTCTAATATTATAACAGATAATGTTAATATCCTTAATTGTCCAGTAATCAGGTTTAACAACACTACTCTTCAACGTATTATCCATGCACAGAAAGACCTACAATGATGTTTCACGTTTTAAACATTTAAACCTTCCTTTCCAGGTTTTACAAAAGTCTTTGAATATTTGCCTAACTTTTCCTTTTCAGATTGTTAAACATTTTGAGAATTGTTTAGTTCTCCCTTCAGATTTTGAAATGACATAATGATTGATAGTTGAAGTAATGTAATTATGTTATCATGCCATAGTCTTTTGATTTAATGTGTAATGAAGTAAACGTAAAGTAATCCTGAATTGAGGACACTGTAACTTTGCAGATTACGAATTGATCAAATCACCACTGTGAATTTTATACCTTAACTGTGATTTTATACTTCACCTGGATCTCTTCTGATCCTATGTTTTAAATGCATTTGACTAGGTGATTGCCTTAAACTAAATCTTTAAACTGCAAGCTGGTTTTGATTGTATAGTTTGATAAGTGATATCAGCTAATGGTTACATGTTAAAACATATTATTTTAAAGAAGATGTTTTGCTATTATGCATCTGTGTTTTTATGTGTGTTCATTATTGTGCTTTTGACAACAGACGATCCAAACATTGATGAGAGATGATTTTCTATCGTGATTGTCTGTGTCAATCATTGTGGTTGAATGTTTCAGCCTTATTCTACTTTGTGATGTAATTGATGTACGGTGAGACCACACTCAAATCTGAAGACGCTTATTGATTTAAGTATTGACCAAATTATTATTAGACTAATGTTTTCAGGTTATCAAAGATGATAAAAAGAGTGGGCTGTTAGGGATTAATTTTTAGCTTTACTCCTAAGTGTCAAAGAATAATTCTCCTTACTCCTAAGATATTTGACCTTTCGGCCTGTTGACGTTTTACGACGAAGCCGAAGTCTGTTATCTGTCTTAAGGAATGGGAACTGTCAGCTATTGCTCACATTATGAGTTTTATGACCGGTCAACTCTCGGTCACAAGAGCCAAATAAGTAATTCAGTACCTCCAGGTGGTGACGTACACCTTCCCCCCAATATGTGAGTTGACTCTGAGTGAAGCTAATTAAAGGTCTGCCAAGATGAGAAGGGATTCAGAATTGACATGGCAACCCACCGGTGCAGTCAGAACTTTCTGATGCTGTGACTTGTGATATGAATTCTCCGGCCGATGCTTATAATAAACTGCCAGTGTTTGACATCAGAACTCCTGCTCGTCCCGTGTCTCTCTGAATCCTGACTCTCCATTGCTACAGAAGTTTCCCTTACAGTTTTTATTTCATTTCAATGCCTTAACCTTTTCCCCTGCCACTACAGTTTATAAGAAACACTGAGATCAATCTGCGACTGTCACAGACCCCCCCCCACCGGAGGTATGAGGGGCTGCACCCCGAAGTAGGGCTTTAGGTTGACCACATTGATAGTGTCCATTTTTTTGTTTTGGCCGTTCCACTTTATCTGGTAATTGATAGGGCCTAATTTTCTCATCACTGTAGCTGGACCCGACCATTTAGGCGCAAGCTTTGCTGAGAAGCTCTCTGATGCTTTAGAGAGTGGGTGAGTGCGGACCCAGACGAGGTCTCCCAGCAGGAGTTGTGTACCTCTCCTGTGGGTATTATAATACTTGGCTTGTCTGGCTTGGCATACCCCAACTCTCTTTTTTACTTGTTCCACCATTTGTTGTTGTATTTCCAGTAGCGTATATGTAGGTTGATGAGGTGGAGTCAATCAATCAATGTTTATTTATATAGCCCAATATCACAAATGTTACATTTCAGTCAGACAACTCACATGTTCCTTTAACATGTTTATTAGAAGCAGCATATAGTTGAGTTTGGCGACTAGGCTCGGGCATCATCACTCCATAGATATACATAGCACGATGAGTGATGATTAAATAAATAACCCCCAAAACTGCGTGGAGATTAGATACTATCCCCCGAAACTGCGTAGCCCGAGCCTGACGCTGGTGATGTAAGACTGATAAGTAGAGGGCCTGGCGAGCTGCCATGTGGCCATTCCCCCTAAGCACAGCGGCTTTAAGGGGAATATACTACTAAGTGAGACTGCTATGTGTAGGCCTGAGGAATAGCCCAGAGCCGATTCTTCCCTGAGCACAGCGGCTTTGAGAGGAATATACTACCTATATATGCTACCTAGTGAAACTGCTATGTGAAGGCCCGGGAACGCCCGAAAAGCCATCCCCCTTAAAGAGCCTGTGACACAAGTTTCCCCCATCATCCAAACCCATCAATTTGAGTAAATACTGTCCCCTTGAAAACCGTTACTGAACTGATTTTCGATATTTGTACTTTGATAACCATTAATCTGCCCTTCAATGTTGACCATTTTCTGGATCTTCTCTGGGATTCTTCAAGTCCCGCCAAATTATGTGTGACGTCATTGCGGGCACAGCGCTCCAGCTACACCGTTCAGGATTCCAGCATCTGCATGTAAACGCACGATGGCGCACACAGCAGCAAGCTCAGACAGCTCAGACAGTTTAATTTTGAACGTGTCTGAGAGCTCATATGAGGCTGAAGGATCGCTTTATGTTGTATCTGTTAGAAGTTTAGGAATTAGGTGCGTCAATATGGGCAATCATACGGTCATGTAGCCAGTGGTGGAATGGGACTAAAAATCATCCCGGGACTCTCGACCGGCCCACTTCGGTACCGCTAGTAAGTTGTCAACGGGGGGAGTGGGGGATGTCAGGGGCGGCGGGTGCTGTAGATAGTAAATGTAAATATGTAAATATTTGTGTCACTGCATCCTGGTAAAATACAAATATAATGCAATGTCTGTGTCTTTGACATTAGCGCTGCTAGTACTACTGCCCTGTACTACGGAGCCAGTTCAACATACCCTGGATATGTTTGAGTAACAAACAAACTAACAACAACAAACTAACAAACGAGATCTCGCTAAGCGGTCCTACGACGCTGGTTATCAACTCTGTAAATCAAGCCAGGGTTTCTCTCACCAGCTGAGAGCGCGTTCACGTCTAAGACACGAGTGGATCTGACTTTAATTACATTTGACTCAAGTGTTTCGTCAACATAATGTGTTGCTTAAAATAATACTTCTGCATACAGTATGTGACACTGTAAGTGTTGCACGGCCAGATACGGCTGGAGAAGCTGACTCAGATAAGGAAATATATGATATATTATGATATTATATGATCGATGATCTGATTGATGATGTAATATGAATGATAAGTGCGACACGTCGGCGTCTTCTCTGCATACGGCAGTTTAAACTGTATTTCCTTTATCCTGTAATATGACTTGAGAGATTTAAACTCCGCACACTGAGTTGATCTCTTTTCTATAGACGGCGGAGGCGTAAAAAACGTTATTTAGCCTTCCCAAACCTGAGCCTCACGCGCCGCCTATGGGGGATGTGCTAGTGACTTATCCGACCGGCCCACTTCGGTACCGGCCCATCGGGATTCGTCCTGATGGCCAGTCCGCCACTGCACCCAGCCCACGTAAACTGTCAACGGGGGGAGCCTCGCTGCGGGGAAACGGTGGACCAAGTGTCCCGATCGGAGTGGGAATAATAATAATAATAATCCGTGCATTTTATCCATTAATTTCTCCAACATTGTGGTGAAAAAACCACACGTTTAATCCATGTTGGTGTACAACTACAAAAAGCATCGGTTTGTTTTCTCATCAGGAAATGCAGACCGGCTCAAACAAACGGTTTTTAATCATCATTCTCACGATCATTTAATCTATCATATGTTCGCCGAATTGACATGAAAGCACTAATAAATGTAGTTTCTTCCACTTGAGTTTACAACTACAAAAATAATCGATTTGTTTTTATATCACATCCTACGGGAGGAAATTCAGTAGCTCTCACTACCGATTTTGAATCCTAATGTAATCATCATCTTCACCACGATCATTTATGTTTATGTTCGCCGAATTGACATGAAAGCACTGACAAATATGAATATACTGTAGTCAACTTAATTAAAACGTTATTAACGTGCCTAAACTCAGTAATTCACCATTTCTACGCATGACAACACACTTTGTCCGTGTTTGGCTCTCTCGCCGCACAGTGAAGCGTTCCCGCATTGACGTCACTTCCGGTTTCCCCCAAAACTTCAAAATGAGTCGAAGGAATTTCCCCGCGATGTTCGAAATTATTGATATTTAACGGAACGGTATCGCTTTTTCTTTTTTAAACTGACGGTTCGAGATTACTAGTAGCCCAATATTTCATTGCACAACAGTTGTTGGGATGCTGTCACAGGCTCTTTAAGCACCACGGCTTTGAGGGGAATATACTACCTAGTGACTGCTATGTGAAGGCCCAGGAACAGCCCGAAAAGCCATTCCCCTTAATGGAGATAAAATCCTGGCTGAGCCAAAACGTCCTTACCCTCAATGAGAGCAAGACCGAGGTCATCTTTTTTGGACCCCAACCAACAGTCTCCCCGGTTGATATTCTGGGCTCCTTCAATAAAAATATCCTCCCCTCTGTCATGAACCTTGGAGTGACCTTCAACAGCGCCTTTAAATTTGATAAGCAGGTTAGCACTGTAGTCAAGACCTGCTTTTTAAAAATACGACTATTGGCTAAGACCAAGTCGTTTTTATCTTTTAAAGACCTAGAAAGGGTTATTAACGCCTTTGTTACCTCGAGACTGGATTACTGCAATGCTCTGTATGTGGGTATGGATCAGACCTCAATTAGACGCCTCCAGCTAGTTCAGAACGCAGCTGCACGTCTTCTTACTGGCCATGGAAAGCGTGACCATATCACCCCAATTCTGGCCTCACTGCACTGGCTTCCAGTTCGGTTCAGAATAGATTTTAAACTCCTTTTATTTGTTTTCAAAGCCCTAAATGGGCTGGCTCCTGCCTATATAGCCGAACTCCTCCATCGCTACACCCCAGGCAGAGCCTTAAGGTTGGCTGATCAGCTGTTGTTGATAGTGCCTAAGACCAGGCTTAAAACCTGAGGGCATCGAGCTTTCGCAGCGGCTGGCCCTAGGCTCTGGAATACTTTGCCCCTCCATGTGAGGTCGGCCCAGACCCTGTTTTTTTTTTTTAAATCAACACTTAAAACTCACTTTTTCTCTCTGGCTTTTGTTTAATTATTTATTTATTTAGTTATCCTCAGAATTGATACTATTTTTAATATTATTAAATGTTATTAATATTATTGGGGTTTTATGGGGTTTCAGTTTTTTATGATTAGTAGGTTGGGGGCGGGGAGACTGGACTGACTGGTTGCTACGTCTGGTTGCTTGGAGCTGAGTTGGTATAACCCTGAATTCGATTAGAACATTTTAGAAATATGAGGAATAACCTCTTGGTTTTATAAACCGTTTTGTAATTACTTCTTCATCCATTTTTTGATCTCTGCTGGGTTTTCTTTTAAAACCTTAAACCCCCCCTTGGGGTTGGTCCCTCCCCTCTCCCTCTGCGGATCTAAGGTCCGGTAGAGGGGGATGGGGCACAGAGTCGCTTATCCAGGCGGGGGAGTGCATCTGACGAAGAGATACAGATGAAGCACTCCAGATCAGACTCACTTGGGTGTGTCCCAGTCAAAAGCCCAGCGGATGCCAGTGGCTGGGGGTGTTTACAAATTGCTAGAGGGCGTTGCCCAATTTCCCCATTTGTTCAATTACAGGATTTAACCATGAGATGGCGCTTCATTCACAAAATACACAAAGACAACTGGGTGTTGTAGAACTTAGTCTGTTTGCAATGTTTGCAGCTCTGCAGTTGTGTTTGCTGAATACTGTAGCATTTAATCACGTATGTGTTACTGTATGGTTTTCACAAGCTACTATAATGAAAAACATCAATATTTTAGATCAAATAAAGTATATAGTTTGCTTTATGCAGTATATTTCTTGTAATATTGTTGGGGTGTTTTTACACAGTACAGTAGATTGAAGTAAATCAACTTATACATTAAGATAAGATAAGATGGACCTTTATTAATCCCGTGGGGAAATTCAGTAGTTCAAACAGCAACAGGGTGAGAGTGAAAAACAGGACAGCACAGATTCACACAGATTAATAAAATCAAAAATAAGATGAGCGATAAAAATAGTAATAATGAGAAACTATGAAATAAGAAATGAATAAAACTAAAATATAATTATCATATCATATATTATAATGTATTGTATTATTAAGTAATATCATACATTAACCCCATTATAGCAGATGCCACATTGAATGGATGAACACATTTATGCATCAATAATTACAACAGAGTATTTATAAATACAAGTTGTAAAAATACTTATATGTATTTAATATTAACCCTTTGGAGTCGACCGTCACGCCAGCGTGATCAGATCACATGACCTGTTCAAGCCGGTGCCGCATAAAAACAACAGTCCGGACAATATTGCCGTGTGTTTCTGTCGAAAGTACTGGCTTGAAACTATATCCCAGTCGTTGTTTCATGCAAAAAGACCCAGTAAACACGGAGATACGATGATATAAAGTTAATACATTTCAAAAGTATGAAAAATGGAAGCACATATTTGAATATCTTTGCCGTATTTGATCATTTTACGAAACGGAAAATACTGGAAACTGTAGATCCTGCTCAACAGGATGTATATGTGTATTTCTGTCGAAAGTACTGGCTTGAAACTATATGCCAGTCTTTGTTTCATGCAAAAAGACCCAATAAACACGGACATACGATGATATAAAGTTAATACAGATATATTTCAGAAGTATGAATAATGGAAGCACATATTTGAATATCTTCACCGTATTTGATCATTTTACGAAACGGAAAATACTGGAAACTGTAGATCCTGCTCAACAGGATGTATATGTGTATTTCTGTCGAAAGTACTGGCTTGAAACTATATCCCAGTCGTTGTTTCATGCAAAAAGACCCAGTAAACATGGAGATACGATGATATAAAGTTAATACATTTCAAAAGTATGAAAAATGGAAGCACATATTTGAATATCTTCGCCGTATTTGATCATTTTACGAAACGGAAAATACTGGAAACTGTAGATCCTGCTCAACAGGATGTATATGTGTATTTCTGTCGAAAGTACTGGCTTGAAACTATATGCCAGTCTTTGTTTCATGCAAAAAGACCCAATAAACACGGACATACGATGATATAAAGTTAATACAGATATATTTCAGAAGTATGAATAATGGAAGTACATATTTTAATATCTTCACCGTATTTTATCATTTTACGAAACGGAAAATACTGGAAACTGTAGATCCTGCTCAACAGGATGTATTACCAGGGAGGGGGTGAGGTAATCAGGTAAACGGAGTGATATGAAACGAGACGAAGAGGGACGGCGGGAACCGAAGAGACGGCGGGAAATGGAGAGAGACGAAGATATACAAAGACAGGCGGCGGGAGACGAAGAGAGGCGGCGGGAGACGAAGAGAGGCGGCGGGAGACGAAGAGAGGCGGCGGGAGACTGCGATTGAAGTAAAGTGACAGACAAACATTGAGAATTTAGATATAGTTAGATAGATTTAGAGTTTTGAAGATTCAACTATGATGAAGAGAACTCTGAACGTGAGTCAAGCTTTAAGCTTGTTTTTTGACATGGAGGAGGAGGAACCTGTGCTGTTGCCCTCTGTTTCGTAGTTGACAGAAACCGCTTTGAAGCGTGGCACAGATAAAGACAGAAAAAACAGATTTTTGTACATAATGTGTATATATATATATTTGTATTATATTTATAATAACAGTTTTGCCTTATCAGAATGAAATCCCATGCTACCTCAATCAAACTTTCACATTATCATAGTGACATCCCATGTATATATTTCTAGCTTTTAAATGGTTTCGTTGTGTATGTTTGTGTTACCTATATGAAAAATAATATCATTTTCCAAATCTGTTTTTACGTTTTTTTTGTGATTTTGGGTCCAAAATGTTCATATAGTAGAAGATCACTGCTCTAAACAAAGTCGAAAATCCTACATCCAAACGAAATAAATATAATTAATTATGATAGGCCTACGTTAAGTCTTGTTCATTGTTTTTCACTTTTATTAAATGTTTGATATTTCCGTTGGAAATGGTGGACTATCGGACATTCAAAATGCAGCATATTTTCACTCTTACACACATATATTCTCCTTTATATACATACATTTTCACTCTTACACACATATATTCTCCTTTTACATACATACATTTTCACTCACACACGTATATATTTACACTCACACATTCATACATTTTGCTCTCATATTATTATATTTCAATGCACACGTTCATATATTGTCACTCACACATTCATGCATTTTGTTCTCATATTCATATAATTGAATTGGGAGAATTCCTCCACACATTCCGATGGCCAATTCGTTTTAAACAAAGAGTTCGCAACACAGGACAGCATAGGCAACATGGGGGGTGGGGGCTGGTGAACGGTCTGGTCAATGTTTGTAAACACAATCCCCAGGATGTGTCCTAATCAAACCAAAAGAGAAAATGCAGATATCATTCTCTCTTTCGACTCGCTGGTATCTCGAGCTGAGCGCTCATTGGTGTTCATACTGCTCACAGGCTGGGCTGCTGTGTATATCTAGTGTATTCATACTGTACCCCTCCTCACTGTTTATTCATCATTCAACCATTTACACCTTCCTTTTTTCCCGTCAAGAGGTTGAAAAAGATTGAGTCCTATGTTTCCAATTGGTACCAAATCTGAACATTGACCAGTGGCATAAGATCAGGAGCCGGGTAAATGAGAGACTGAGGAGCCCCCGAAAAACAGATCCCGAAATAGCTCGTCCTGGTTTCCGCAGCAGATAGGCCTACAGTATGGTGTCTGTTATGTCAGTTATTTTAAATAAAACGTTGAAAACTGAATTTGAAAATTGTTTCCTCTTTTTATTTTATTTATCATTTTCGGGACGGGGAGACGTGGGGAGACGTGTGTGATTAAAAATTAATTTGCAGAAATGTAAAGTGATCTAACTAAATTCTATTAATATTCTTGACGGGAAGAGCAGTGTAAATGGGTGGCCATGCATTTGAAAAGCAATATAAATCACACAGTTATTATACAATAGGCTATAAAAGCACCATCGATAACCATTACCTTTATCCAATTCAAACTTTGGACGGGAAAAAAGGAAGGTGTACATGGTTGGGCTATACCAGGGGTACTCAAATACAAATCTTAAAGGTCCAAAATAAACGTTTCAATAAGACAAAGGTCCGTTTATTACGGTCATTCAAACTTTTAAACAATTGCAACAAGATTCTTAACACGAGGTTGCAAAAACAAAAATAATCTGTATGCAGCTGTTTTCATTGTTATTGTGTCTGTGCTTGACCCCTCAGAGTCGCAGTGTAAGAGCTGCACAGTTAGGAATAAAGGCAGCTGCACCCTCTTTCATTCAGCATTCCCATTATTGCTTTATAAATGTATTGCCCCCTCGTCTGTCCACTGAGGTTCGTCAGGCCCAACACATCTTCAACAAACTCCCCCTTTGTCATCATAAAAACTCACAAACACCAGCAACTGAGCATTGTCAGTGATGTCAGTGGACTCACCCACAGCTAAGGAAATGCACTGTGCATTTTTTATTCCATCACAAAGCTGATGAATCAAATCACCAGCCAGTATTTATGTTCTTCTGGTTGCTGTGGAATCTGAGAGGGGGATTTGCTTGATTTGACCTGTTATTTCCTCTTTTTGTTTGCCTTCAACATGGTCTCCATCACTTCAGTCATGCATTCTTTTATACTTCAGTTATTATCCAGTGGAAAGTCCTTACCTACTGGCCTAGTTACATCAAAGTGGTTACTTTTTTTTGTCTGGGCAGTGTAGTTTTACACACCGTCTGATTTGACTTTCTCAGGACTTAAAACAGTTTTTTGGGGGCAGACCCCCTCAAAGAAAACAATATATTTACACACGTAAGGTCATCATCTTAATAGTTGTGTATGCTCATCCGTGAGCAGAGCATCAAGTTGACATGTCTATTACAGCTGAATGCGGCGATTACCATTTTGTTCAGCAAAACGCCTCACAACGTATTAAGATCAACAGCTTCAGTGCGTTTTGATTCAATATGCTGAGTGCAGCCACAACTGACAGGCTCTTCTCTGTCATTGTTAGACCGCAAATACCTCATTCCTTCAGCGCTTGGGTCCGAATGCTTCTCGTTTTGCGCCGTCCAGTTCAAAATGAATCGCCGCCAATCGTATGTCCACGCTCGCGCCAGGACCGGGGGAGGGGTTACATGACGTGCATCTTGTGCTGCATTCACTTGCACTCGGACATTAGAGACTTTCTCTCATAAATGTCCGATGAGCCACAATCTTTTCTTTCAAACAAAGCTGCCAACTGGGGTGGCAGCTGGGGTGGCAAGGCCTATTTTTAGGGTGTCAGTTGCCACCCCGGTAGGTGAAACTAGGCTACTAGCTACAGTACAGATGGAACTAGATGAGCTGTTAGCTCTCGCTCTGAATTTTTTTTTTTTTTTAATTCTTGCTCTGACTTAGACAGGTTGAAAGAGACACACACATTTTTCCCACTCGCATTCCGCGAGACCCGCCCCTACTGTGCCTCTGATTCGCAGATTGTTTTGGGGGAAAAAAACGCTGACTGGATGCTGAATGTGATTGGACCAAAGCGTTGACACACACAGGTGGAACACAGTGGAACAGTCAGACATGCAGAGCGCTGTTTGCAGTGGACATAGCTGGATAATTTTGACTCGTTGCGAATGCGTTGTGGCGATGTCTCACATATAATACAGAGAGATAATACATATGAAAAGTATAAATTTGCTCAGAGTCGGAGACAGTGGTGGTTCGGGTCCGGATCCGGACCGAAGTCCGTAGTTTGAGGATGCCTGGGCTATACTGTAGGCCTACTCTATACATACAAAGGCCATTCAAGCTAGAGTTCTTCTGGAAATGTTCACATCAGGCACCTTCAAGTTAAACAATTAACACAGTAAGGCCTAAATTATGTGGATTAAACCACATTTATTTCGTTAAAAATAAACGAAATATGATTTAGTTTGAATGATTAAATGTCATCAGGCACCTTCAAGTTAAACAATCAGGTGCACACTTTAATGTGCCGCCACCTCTGGACTCGGCTTGACTCGGTTTAAAGAATGCACAAATGTGTTTAATCGTTTATGTCAGATATGTACTAAGTAGCCTATATACATTTGTTCCTGCTCAAGATTAGATTCAACTTTATTGTTATTGCACATATTGCAGGTACTGAGACAACGAAATGCAGTTTAGCTTCTAACCAGGGGTGCAACAAGCAGCGAAAAGTAATGTGCACAATACTACAGAAAACAATTAACACAGTAAATTATGTGGATTAAACCACATTTATTTCGTTAAAAAGAAACAAAATATGATTTTGTTTGAATGATTAAATGTAGGGTGAATTGCCCTAATGTGGGACATTTTTGCATTTCAGACTTCGGGAATATATTGCGATATGAAGCCGATACAATAAATCAAAATCCAGTAGGCTACCATTCCGAAATCCCCAGTAATATTAGATACTAATAATACAGTAAACTATTAACACTGTACATATTATTGTTTGCCCGTGGGATTAGGATGATCGGTAGTGAGACCCGTGCTGCATTTTCCTCCGGTCGGATGTGATATAAAAACAAAGCGATTATTTGTGTTGTTGTAAACTCACGTGGATTAAATTTAGTGCATTCATTTCAACTCGCGAACATATGACACATTAAATGATCGTGAGGATGATGATTGAAAATCGTTTGTTTGAGCCTGGATGCATTTCCTGATCTAAAAACATAGCGATGGTTTTGTACTTACGCCAACGTGAATTAAACAACATTATTTTGTTAAATAAAAACATGATGATGTTTAGTAAATGATTACATGTCTCTTATTTAGCACAGAATATGATCCTATCCATGACATATGGATCTTAACAAATATCCGCGATATCAGATACATGTAGATCAGCTGTTTATTTCACATGAGTTCCAGTGTGGCAGCTTTTTAATCACGGCTCCCCCTGGTGGATCCATGATCCATTGCAGCTGGTTTCATTATAATTAAATGTATTTATCAAGGGGGCGTTTCAAGTCCTGCGGGGGGTTTTCCTTTTCAGCAGGGGCCCACCCCGTGCCGATCACGGACCCGCACGGGTAGGCGTCTGAAATGGAGCGCTTCATCTGTAGGTTGTTGTGCTCTCTATCTCTGCTTCTTATCCTACATTTTCACCCTGGACTAGAGGGAAAGCGTTCTTGGACGCCTTTTCAGCTCTGTTTCTTACTATATTCTTCCTACCTTGTTTACCTTGAACTATTCTAGGAGAGTGTGTTGACGTTGACTCGTTGGGCCTTTCCTCCTGTACTTGTTTGTTCCCCAGTTATTTCCTTTAACTGAATCTAGGAGAGGGCATTTAGGCCTCTCTACTTCCTTCTTTTGATTAGTTTAGTTTTTCACCCCCTTTCCCTTGAACTAATTTATACAGGAGAGTGCATTTACGTTGTGCCTCTCGGCGTATACTTTGACTTTCTGTCTCTTTGGAGAGTGCTTGTACGTTGGATACGTTGGGCTTTTTCACTGTTGTCCCTCTTCACTAGTATCCCATGTCCCCTCTTTATAATTTGGGTCTTCATAATTTCCACCATATTCTAAGGGGAAGCATGATGGTGCCTTTTCTTTTCAATTTCTGGCTTTGTGTTTCTTCACCTCTTACTCGTTTAATATTTAGGAGAGTGCATTGACGTAGTCACGTTCTGCCTCTCTTCCTCTGTTTCTGGCTGTTCTTTTCATACCCTTGTTTCTCAGAGAAGAGAAGAAATTATATTGGTGTCTCTTCACTTGTACACTTGAGGGGTCAGAGTTCATATGGTGAGGGATTCCATGAGCGATATGTGCCGGCTTGTATCTTTACCTTGGACTTCTAATAGAACTGCTCGGGTCTTGATAGATTGAGTGGGGAAGTTCATGAGATCTTTCTAGAGGGTTATCAAGAATAACTTTTATCCAATGACCTTTTCCCTCTCTGTCTGTGTCTGTGTATTCTCTTGTTCCGATGAACCCAGCCAAATCTTTGTTCTTGTTTTGTATCTATATCTATGCCGGGATCCGGAGTCGAGGCTGATCCTCTTGCTGTAGTCCTGTGTCTTGGATCCTCTATCCCGAGTTCTGGATTAAGTCGTGGACGTTTCGGGTCGTGGCTGAACCTGTCTCGGCGGTCCTGCCTTGGGTCTCGTCATGCTGCTTCCCTGATGGCTTCCAGCTGACATCCTCGTGGATTCATCTTCTTATTACAGACACATGCATTTCCTAACATTCGGTCTATATGCTGTAAAATGTATTATCTCTTGGATTTACACACGGCATCTATTGCACGTCTGTCCGTCCTGGGAGAGAGATCCCTCCTCTGTTGCTCTCCCTGAGGTTTCTCCCATTTTTTCCCCTTAAACTGTGGGTTTTCTCTGGAAGTTTTTCCTTGTACGATGTGAGGGTCTAAGGACAGAGGGTGTCGTTTTTCTCATACTGATATTCTGAACAATCTGTGTTGTTGTATTTGCTGTAAAGTGTCTCTACTGTAGGCTAATTTTATTATATGTACAGCACTTTGGCTCGACCAAAAATCGTTTATAAATGTGCTATATAAATAAAACTTGATTTGATATATTCCCCTCAAAGCCATGGTGCTTAAAAAAAATATGTTTTTTTTTTAATGTTTTCAAATATTATTTTTTAGAATATTTTAGGCCCTCACAGAGGGCCTAGAGGGCCCTGACGGCTCGCCACTGCAGAAGGGAAGCAATGTGGCCATAACACAGCTGGTAAAAACACCACAAACCTGACCAGATACTCTCTGCAAAGCTTCTTAATCATTCAACCTGTGTTTTTCATCAAATAAGGACAAGATATAATCTTCTTTATTTATAAATACTAAAATGACAAATTATTGGTTTTGGCTAGACTCGTTTGACTGAAATGTTCTATATAATCTGATGACTAAAAAAGACTCAACAGTTTTCATTGACAAAAAGTAGACTAAAATAATTAGTTTTCTTTGACTAAAATATGACTATAATGCTCAGACATTTAGTCGACTAAATCTTGACTAAAATAGTTACTGTTTTAGTCGACTAAAATATGACTATAATGCTCAGACATTTAGTCGACTAAATCTTGACTAAAATAGTTACTGTTTTAGTCGACTAAAATAAGACTAAAATGCTCAGACTTTTAGTCGACTAAAACATGACTAAATAAAAACAGGATGAAGGTGACTAAATATGACTAAAACTAAAAAGGAAATGTAACACAGGACTAAGACTAAAACTAAATAAAAAAATAGCTGACGAAATTAACACTACTGGAGAGAGTATGTTTAAATAAGCAGGATATAAAAAAAAGGAACCTGAGAGAGAAAGCCTTTGAGCTCCATACTATTTCAGAAATAAGTAAGCTCCGCCCCCTCTTTTCTTTCCTATTTTGTTCTTTTTTTAAAGCTTTATACCCAGAATCAGCTCTTGATCCGTTTGGTATGTTGAGCAAAACACTTAATATATATGTTTTTTATATATTTGTATATATCTAAGACCTATGCTATTGCCTACAAATAGCATGATAGGTGACCTTTAAAAAAAGTTGAATAGTTAGTCAAAGCCGTCAGGGGCAAACGTGCTACAACAGCCCAAAACACTTTAGAACTTAAACACGTTGCAGCTTCAGAAACGATGCAGATAAAAACACAAATGTTCCTGTACACATGAAGAAACATCTTCAGCAACTTGACAACACATGCAGCATTTAGAAAACATTCAGCAACTTGAGGAAAAATGCACAGCATTTACTAAAAGCTGCAGAAACCAAACGCTGCAAATACAAAACGCTGCAAGAAGCTCAAAACACAACGGAGACCAGGGGACACTAAAGAGTGACACACACAGCTGGAGACCAGGGGACACTAAAAGTGACGCACACAGCTGGGAGACTAGGGTTGTGTTCCGATAATCCAAAAATCAGCTCCTAAATTCTAACCCTATCTCCTATTCCTTGACCTCTGAGTGAAACGTCACGGGGTTAAGGGATAGTGGATAGGAGAATTCAAAAGGACTTAGGAGAAGAGACTGCGGTACTTTAGAGAATCCGAATGCACTTTCACTATCTGACGTGTTTATGATGCGCCAGCGGACGTCATTGTGTGCGTCTGCTGCTGTGGGGAAACTATGGAAACTACAGTTTTCTATACAGCGGACTACAACATGGATGTTAAATAAGAACGAGGGACTACTGTAAACTCATCTAGAGACTCTGCACCATGCTCTGATGCTGTTGCTTTATGCTTTATGAACGTGGACAACAGAGAAACATATTCTTCATGACCAAAGTTGGAATTGAAATAAAAAAGGAAAGTGAAACTTATGCTCGTCGTCACCCTCTCCCTCCGGTCCACATTAATACAAATGATCCCAATACGTATGATTGTATGAACTATGAAAATATCTTAAAATCAATACAAATGTATTTATTATAAACGTTAGTCCTTAACATCTATCACTGTGTACATCACCATTCAAACATCTTTTAAAAGTTGAACAAACTCCACACAGCTCAGTAAAGACTGTGAAATGTTGACTTTATTTGATCATTTCAGTAAAAACTAACGTTCATATTTCTCTTTTTGATTATAATACTGATGAACGTTCAAAACAAAGCACTTTGGCAACTTACCACATACCAGTGGCGAGCCATCAGGGCCCTCTAGGACCTCTGTGAGGGCCTAAGATATTCTAAAAAATAATATTTGAAAACATTAAAACATTTAAAATAATATTTCCAAAGAAATAAATCCTTCGAATCTGCCTGTTCAGTTTCTGTTGGAATGGGAAGGGTTAAATGCCGTCTCTGCGAGTTATGTGAAGACGGGAGAGCTTGTTGGTCCCTCTCTACATTCACAGAGGGCCAGCTATAGTAACTCAACGAGAGAGTAATGTCAAATGACAGTACAATTGACCAATCATATCTTCCCTCTAAATGGGCGGGCTTTATTTTCGCGGACTTTATGACAAGTTCCGCCCGCTGTGAGGTCTATGCAAGTGGTGCAGTGACGCATCCTAAAACCATAGACTGTATATATAAATGGACGTAGTGTCCGTGACGTCACCCATAGGATTTTGCAGAGTTGCCGTGAAGCCCTTAGTAGGCGGAGTCGGCCACTAACGGCTTGACAGCAACGTCAGAGTCTAATCCCGCCTGCTCCAAATAAGGGCAAAGAGGCGGGACCTGCTGCCTCCGAACTGGAAGTAAACAGCTAGCTCAAGCTAAAAAGCTAAGCTAACATGAAATACATGCATACCAAGTTACTGCTAACAGTGTAGTTCCCCTATATAAACGTTACAATCTGCAAGAGAATTAGCTATATTTTGTTATTCTTAATGCTTGTCATTCACACGTTAAGAAAACAAGTACCGATACATAGCAGAACAATTGTGGCGATGTTCAGCTTAATAAGCCTTGTTCAACATAATTTATTTAGCTAATACTACAGCAGGCGAACCAAGTCTGCGTTCCGCTGCATTCCTTGTCTCCAGTTATAACGACGGACTCCACCGCCCGGACCTAACGGAGCCGCAGTGGGCTAGCTCCGGGACGCCGGCTGGAGCTAGCTCCGGCGGCCACCACTGGGATAATTGGGTCCCCTATTAACATTTGCTCCCGTTTAGCATTATGGGCGTCATAGCCATAGACTATAAAAGTCTTATCCAAGGCTGAATCATAAACTAAAATGTATATGTATGTATAAAGGGTTACGTCCTTAGCTGGCTAATAAGTAATAAGCTAAGCTACCAAGCACACAAACACCTGCGAACGGGGTTAACATGTATAATATTATCATTTTAGACTTCTTGGAAGTTCTGTTAGTACATTCAAGCGCACAGCACGACATTTTAATTGTCTGGTATTTGTAACGATATTCCCTAAAAGGCACAATCACCACGAACACGGCTAAAGCTAAAGGGTCAAGTACAGTACTATGACTAACTAACGTTGTAGCCTCTATGGTTGTAGCCTATCAGAGTGGACAAGTTGCTGTTAGCTGACAGTGAGGCATGTACGTGTCCATCAAAGTGACCACGCCCTAATTTATGCAAAAACTTTAAGACCTAATATAAATAAAAGGGTCGTGTTAGAAAACAATCCACTCACAGATTCATAATCATGAAGGTGGAATCTAACTATATCGATAATAAAAATGTATGGAGCCAGGGGTAGAAACATGTTTTTTTCTGCTGTAAAATTGGGCATTTTAACATGGGGTCTATGGAAATTGCTCCTTTCTGCAGCCATCGCCTATCGGCCAATATATGAACTGCAGTGTGTGGCACTTCCGTATTGGCGTCCCGGCTCTTCCCCAGAGTTTGCCGCTTGCTGTAAACGCATACTGAACGACATACATGCACATTTACCATTTACCTCACTGTATAAAAAAGTAACTGTGTTGATAATAATAATAATAAACAGGAATTATATTTGCAAAGTAGCCTACTTTGTTTCCAAAACATTTTTTTTCACTCCTGTCGGTTGAGGGGGGCCTCATCTCACAATGTCGCTTGGGGCCCCAAGTTGCATGTGCAGCCTCGAAATGACCCCCAAACCAAAGACGCAGCCTCGTGGAATTCCAAGTATGCTGGAGATTGGAACAGTCCTTTGGTGGCACTCGATGATGTAGTATCCTTGAAATATTGGCTTGGAAGCCAGTTTCCTCGCGATTGAGAAACGGCCTGACAATTCGACCGCAACCCAGGGGACACTAAAAAGTGACGCACACAGCTGGGAGACCAGGGGACACTAAAGAGTGACGCACACAGCTGGGAGACCAGGGGACACTAAAGAGTGGCGCACACAGCTGGGACCAGAGCGCTTGGTGATGCTCGAGGTTATACATTTGCCAACTGTCACTCTCCTTAGTCTGTTTCATAACTGTAAGAGTTTGGTCAGTATATTTTAAACGTTAAAGCTTACAGCAGATCTGCAATCAAACCAGAAGGAATTAAAATAATCACATTGTTAAAATAAGCCAATAACAACGTACGTTTTAGGTGCATTTCCAACAACAGGGACAGTTGGTCAACTTTATAATCCACGAACATGCAGCATATTGTTTACTCAGCGTTGGTAAAGATGTTTCTCCATTTGTGTGTGTTTTGGAATGTTTTTTTCTTTTATTTGCGTCATTTTTGAAACTGTAGCCAATTCTCCAAATTGAAGTGTTTTTGGTCGTCACCTTAAATATCAGCTTTGCATCCCTCAGTCTCTCACCTGCTGCCCTAGCCCTAAAATGGAGCAGGCCCTGACATTCCATTTGTTTCCATATGCAGTGCAATTTGACTTTTTTACTTTAACATATCTCTGAACAATGCTTGATGAGTCAATGCCAGTTTGGGTTGTGAATTAATTAAATTGCTTTGATTTGATAATGACATGCTCATGAACCGTTTATGTGAAAAAATAATCATCACAATTGCAATCAAAGCAAACATTTAAGGCACCCATATTGCACCAGATTTTTATATAAATTGGTTGGAGGGAAGTGGCAAGATGGACAGCTGGATAAAAATGAACGTGTGTGTGTGTGTGTGTGTGTGTGTGTGTGTGTGTGTGTGTGTGTGTGTGTGTGTGTGTGTGTGTGTGTGTGTGTGTGTGTGTGTGTGTGTGTGTGTGTGTGTGTGTGTGTGTGTCTACGCAGCAAGACAAAAGTTAATGAGGTTTGAAGGCTGCTGTGGCAGCGTGGCCTTGTCTTTGTCTCCCGTCCTCTGCCAACCTGCTTCCTGCCCAGGCCTTTATTAAAAGGATAATGCAGCGAGGGTCTTTAAGTGTGCAGCTGCAGAGAGAAAGACAAGGGCGAGAGAGGGGTACAGCTAGGTAGAGAGAGAGTGGGGTGGGGAGCAAAAAAGAGCGTCAGGGAGAGTGAAGGAGGGATAAGTCTGCAGAGAAAGAGAGAGATAGGATAAATGAATGCTGATAAGAGAAGTCGAAGAGAGAGCATCAAAACAAGGCATGCAGGGACAGATAGATAAAGAGGGGTAGGTAGAGAGAGAGGCAACAAAGACAGAACAGTACTCAGCCCTGGAGAGGAGGGATAAAACCAGAGGAACTGAAACAGAAGAGAGAAAGAGGGAAGACATAAGAGAAGCAGAGGACAGAATGAGAGATACAGGGAAATAACTGTACATCAGACACTTTAAAAAGAGCATTCAGTAGAACAGCAGTTTATTTTACTCTTTAACACTCACACATATGTAGGTGGTGGGTGTGATTCAGTTAGATTAAAACAGCACACAGCAACAACACACTTCCTCCCCTGTGCATCACTCAGTCTGCTGAGGCGGACAGACGTTGTTACCCGCTCTTTGTAACGTCCAATTAGTAACCTGTTAATTGGTGCAGGTGCACACTGAATCCAGGGGCATCGTTATTTATTAATGGATCTCTGCAGACCTCCTGTTGGCTGAAATTAGCCCTCCTTTTGGCCAATGGCAGGTCTCAGGTGTGGGTGTTGTAGCCGAGACATGTGCCTGTTAGTGTTGCTGAGTACATTGTAATTAGTGTGTGGCAGTAATAAGTCTCTGTGTCTGCCTGGCCTCTCCCACCAGCTGTCTCTCTACTTTGCCCCCTGCTTTGTCCATCTTTCTCAACTCTCTTCTCTGAGTTTGCCTGCTTGTTGTTAGAAACAGTCTCTTCTCTATTCTACAACGTGCACCCATTTTATTGATTGTATTTTGTTTACCTTGGATCATCTTTTCATTGGCCAGTTTCTGCCTGGTCTACTTTTTCATTTTTCACAAGAATTAGTCACTCACTTGAGAGCAGATAAGTCTGTAGCCATGCTAGATGCACCAAGGTTTTATGCAAATGTACACACAAATGACGTTGGGATAGAAATGTGTTATTTGTATCTGCTTGTGAAGAAACACAACTGACTTTAACATTTGAGCTGTATGACAAACATCGGACGGTTGAACAGATTCACGCAGCAGAAATAAAGACAAATATATTTCAAGTGGTCATTTGAAGGCTTTTTGTTTTTAATGTAGTTTAATGTAATTTCAGTAAGAGCCAGTTAAATACAAATAGAAACGTTTATTTTTCTTTAAACGATGTTAAAGTAGTTATATATGATTTACTGTATGTTCCGCAATTCGGTTTTGTGTTCATTCAAATACATATTATATATATAAATATATATATATTATACATATATATATATATATATATATATATATATATATATATATATATATGTATTATATATATAAATATATATATATTATATATATATATATATATATATATATATATGTATTATATATATAAATATATATATATTATACATATATATATATATATATATATATATATATATATATCAGCGTTTCCCACACATAGAATTTACGTGGGCGGGCCGCCCAGGTATATTAACGGCCGCCCAAGTATATTTCGCGATCCATTTAGTTTTTTTTTTTTTATTCGTCCGCGACCACGCGACCATCTGCGATCGATTAACTTGTGGACAATGATCCCTCGCTTTACGCCTCCTGTACCCAGTCCCGGACTGGCCATCGGGAGGACCGGGGGGGTTCCCGATGGCCTTGCCTGTTAAGACTGGCTGTCTACATGATGTGGCCTTTAGTCAAAAGTGGATATGCCTCCAAACTAAGGCTAAAAACTGGATCAATACCAACCATCCGGGACCAGGACACATCCAATTTGGAAGCTGTATGTTTTTCCATGTTAATATTTGCATTCCTTTTTATTTAGCAGGGTTTTTCCTGATAAAGTTATCTCTACTACTTGTAGCTTGTAGCATGTAGCTTGTAGCATGTAGCTTTGCCGTATCAATGTCGCCTCAAACCCAAACTGTTGTGTCCCGTCAAAACTGTTGAGTTCAGTCATGTTTCATGTTTAATATTTCTTTGTCTTATTTTGGTACTCACCTTTTGTGTTTCATTCCAGGTCCTTTCACTCCCTATCCTTGTGTGTGTGTCTCCCGCTCTCATCAGCGTCAGCCCGCCCCTGATTGTTTCCACCTGTGCCAATTACCTTTTGTTTAAAATTCCCTTCCCCTCTTGTGTCAGTTCGTCTTGTCCTGTCTCCATGTCAGTAGTCTGCGTACCAGCAATTATTGATCTTATCTCAAGCCTGATTCATGCTCCTGATTTACTTTTTAAGTTTTGTTCCTCACTTAGTGAGCGATTTTCTTGTGTGCCTTTTTTTACCTCGTTTAAGAGTGTCGATCTTTTTTTGTATTCCTATTTTGAAAATAAAGTATTTACTCATACTTTACCTCTGTCTCCCGGGTCCGAGTCCTTTACCTTGTGTATCCAAGTTCTTGACACACACAGTAATAGGTTGGGTGTTTATATGTTTTTGTAACATTTTATTTTATTTTGTAAGCTCTGCAGTCTTTGCTTTTATTTAAATTATCAGGCATTTGCTAACATGTTCAGACATACTGCCGCTATAAAGCTACGCCATAGCCGATAACACAAGTATTTATTCTTCTCTTTATTAGTATTTTGTATCCTCTAAAATCATATTGAGTAAGTTATAATAACAAACGTAATCTTCTGTAGGTAAGTGCCTTTTTTCCAGCGTTTTATGTAAAAGCTTTTGTGATTGTAGTCTGTAAGAACGATCAGATATCCCCGATCTGTAAACTAATCTAAGCTACGCTCATGAGACGCATGCCCGGCGCCGTGGGAGGGCCAGGCCCTCCCATTTGACATTCCTGCCCTCCCCCAATTAACATGTTTTTTATTATTTCTAACATTTAAAAAATATATATATATTTTTTTTTCATTATAAATAAATTGTGAACTTTTATCCCACAATGTATGATGTCAGATAGTACCTAAAACGTCAAATAAATGAATGTGTCTGTTGTTATTCGTCCACATTTAGACCAATCACAGCGTCACACTCTGCCACCTATTCTGGATTTGTTTATTGTGCATTCTGTAGACTCCCATTTCTGTTTGAATTACAAAATGGACATCAGAAATTGGCTTAAAAGGTCTAAGGATTTATTAAAACAAAATAGCGATGAAAGAACTGCAGCCGATGGTGCTGCTGGCCTGGCGACCCTGCACCTGCCGTTGCAGCAGCACGCCTTAATGTCACAAGCTTGACCTCGGAAAACCCCGGGGCTGAGTTAGGGAGCCCAAGCCTTGACTCATCAAGGCGGCCGCCACCAACGCTGTCCTCCGAGGCACAGCTCCTTGTGCCCTACCATCACCACCTGCGTTGCCACCAGGGTTGGGAGGGTTACTTTGTAAATGTAATCAGTTACTGATTACTGATTACATGGCTCTGAAAGTAATCCGAATACAGTTACAGTTACGTGTCTTAAAAAAGTAATGTAATCAGATTACTTTTGGATTACTTTCTTTTTCCTTCACAGATGGTATGTTTTGGTGAACAGGAGACACAAAAAGCAAAAGGAAACTGAACGTGTTTTTACTGTTTTAATAGCTTATCAAGAGCACAACTGAAACATCACATCTGAAACGATGTAACAACATATTACACTTTTTGGGGATGCAGCTTGGGATGTGAGGAGTGAGGGACACGGCTTAGAACGGGCGTGTCGCCTTCTGTCCTGCCAGTGTTGGCAGGACATGAATTAAAATGTCGAACTCGGACTTAATTTTAAGGACATTACGGCCAGGGGTGTAGAGCTATATTTGTTCAAGCACCGGATTGGCAAAACAGGAGAGTGTGCACCAGTCTCTCTTGATCTATGTATTCATGTCTGTGACTCTCACAGTATCTGCTGCCCGCAGCTGTTTTCTAGAAGGAACACCTCCTTCACTTCATGAAATCTATGCAGCGCCAGGAGGCAGCGGGAGGGTTAACTCAGCCTCTGAGAAGAGGAGCGCGCAGTGCCTTTCACGCACCACCTTTCACACACCACCTTTCACGCACCGCCTTCACTGTGTTTACCTTCAGAAATAATCATTAGTAAGGCTAAAGAAAGAGCGACCGCAGGCTGATGTGTTTTAACCACACACACCTATATATACACTCACACGCGATTTAAACGCAGACTTGTGTTCCTCCATGTTTCGCTGTTATCGTTTCACTGAGCGGACCCGCGATTTTTTTTCAAACGCTTTTTTGGTCCATCTGCGGCGGTAATAGGTTTTGTGGGCTGTGATGATTCGGCTGTACCTTTAGTAATGAATATTAAATGTTGTGAGGAAATCTTTCCACCAAAAATTCCAATAAGTAATCCAAAATGTATTCACTTCAGGTTTACGAAAGTAACTGTAATCAGATTACTCGTTTTTCAAATGTAACGCGAGCTGAATACAGTTACTTGATTTTTGTATTCTGATTACGTAACGCCGTTACATGTATTCCGTTACAACCCAACCCTGGTTGCCACACCCTGTACCACACCCGCCAGCATCCGCATCCTCCTCCTCCTCCTCCTGTTTCAAAGGTGGTTTCTATGTTGACCTTTATTTGTGTATGTATTTGCGATAAGTGTGCGTCTTTACGCAATAACGTTGGCCTTGCTGTTTGATATATATTGTGCCGCGGGCCTGCGGCACACGACGGTTTTGTGTGCCCTCCCATGAAAATCATATGCCCTCCCTTTAGATTTGTTCTGGCGCCGGGTCTGATGAGACGTGATGTGATTCAGCAGTCTTTATTATCATCTAAAATCATATTGAGTAAGACAACAACACACGTAATCTTCTGTAGCTAAGTGCCGTTTTTCGCAGCGTTATATGTAAAAGCTTTTGTGATTGTTGTCTGTAAGAATGATCAAATATCACCGATCCATCGATCTGTAAGCTAAGCTACGCTAATGAGACGTAATGTGATTTAGCAGTATTTATTACTTGTTTGCGTACATGAATATACGTGTGTGTGTGTGTGTGCACGACTGTTAGGATACAACAGTGTGTGTATGTGTGTGCAATTGTTGCAAGGAGGGGGGTTAACACGCCACGGAGAGCTCATTACCCCTAGATTCCACCGAGTCCGTCTGCGTCGCGTTACGGCTGCGCCGCGGCGTTCACAAAGATTGCGGCCACTCTAGTCAATGGGTACTATTCCACCAGACGCGCCGTGTTACGGCTCAGAAGCGTCTCTGCGCTGGGCTCCGCTCAAAATAGGATTCAAGTCTATTTTTCGACGCGAGGCGTTGCAGAGGAAAGTGGACCGGTCAGAGCATCCAGCCCATCCCCAAAATAAACTAATTTTGCAGACCCTATCTGTTGCTTAGACTGAACTAGAAGGAAGCTAGACTGCAACATTTTAAATAAATTAAAACACGTACATTAATTAAATACATTTGACATTCAGCTCGAGCTGGGTTCAATACTTTCTTTATGGTATTTAAATTGGGCTCTAGTAGAACCCCTACATGGATTTGACTTGCAACACAAAGTGATACTGATCTCTGTCCGTTATGATTTGAAAGTCTCATGATTTAAAGTGTGGGCCTGTGAAGGAGAGGCCCTTGGAAAACAACCCCTATTTTTTAACTGTAATTACTTATTTTAAAGAGATTGCAACATTATACTTTTTAAAGAATTGCTCAATTACTTAAACACATTTATTATGCACACAATAAAAACCTCAACAAATATATTGATCCTGGCTTAACCAGCGACCTTTACTCTCTTGTTCATAAGCTTGGTTTCAGAAAACTTGTCAGTAGTTTAACAACTAATAGAATTGTAGTCATGTCTATGGAGACCAATTGGTTGATATGAGAAATAATTTGAAACAGTTTAATAAAGAATGTTAAACTATATTCAAAACTGTAATTGAACTTCAACTTATATTAATTATCTGATTCCAGTGGCCAGTTGGACCAGACAATCAACAAAGTTTCCATTTTGCAGCAACAGCGCAAAAGATTTCAACAACAATTAGTATTATGTCTGAGTCTAGTTCTGTCTTATCTGCTTTGTTTCGGAATGTGTTCAATACATTACGTTTTTATTAGGGCCGGGACTCGATTAAACAAATTAATCGAAATTAATCGCATTTTTAATCACATATAAATATTTGACCTAAGAACAGTGAGAAGCAATTTTTTTTCACATGGATTTTAGTATACCATTAGGCGCATTCACACCGCAGTACTTTTCCCACAAAGGTTCATGAGAATTTAGTTCATGAGAACTCTTTGAACCTGGGGGTGGATTAGGCAAATGAAGCCGCTGACGTCACTTCTTCTTCTTCTGCTTTGGGTTTACTGGCAGGCTGCAAACCACTTCACGGCGTATACTGCCGCCCAAAGTCCCCGGCCGGAAGTCCCCGGAGTTCGGGACTGGCTTCAGTAGAAGCTGCTGGGAGTCCCAGCAGCTTCTACTGAAGCCTTCCGAGTAAATCGCCAGAACGCCGACCCCTCCTCATCTCCACATCTGTGTTGCCATAAGTTAGTCTCTCTGCGTTTCTGCGCTGGGCTAACGCTAATAATGCTAATGCGAGGATAATAAAATGGCGGCTTCACAAAACTTTTTGGGAGTTTTACGGGGCGTGGTTTGCAATCCGCCCAGCCAATCAGAAATATAGCTCTTTTCTCACAAGAGAGCCGTACGAAAGTCCCTGCTCTCTAGCAGCTCTCTGCTCTCTAGCAGGGACTTTCGTGGGGGTAAAAAGGTTCTCATTAACTAATTTTAGTACCGGCTCTTTTTGGTGTGAACGCGATAAAAGAGGCTAACGTCCACGCTAGCTGCTATATGTTTTGCATTGAGGTGATACTTGAGGCTTGATGTGCTGCGGTGATATGCGAATTCCTTTTTGCATAATTTGCACACAACCGTGCTCTTATCGACGCTTCCATCCGTCCGTTTTTTAAAACAACATTTCCCACTGTTGTTCACTGTGGTTTGTTGTTGTCTGAAGTCATGAACGTTAGTTGGTGCTCCAGTATAATCGGTACGCCTGAAACTCATCCAGTGAGAAACGTTCCACGGTGCAAAAATAAGTGCGATTAAAATGCGTTAATTTTTTTAACGCGTTAATTTTTGTGTAATTAATTAATCTTAATTAACGCGTTAAAGTCCTGGCCCTAGTTTTTATTCATTATTACCATACAATACATAGATTAAGAATAAATGAAACAAATAATACAACATTGACCTAAAAGAGCAGACATATTCTTTTTTTAACCCTGATCTCCTCAGGCAGGTCTTTACGACCAGCAGTGATGCCTCTGAGGGTCTCGGGGTGCAGGACGGGGCATAGGGTTTATACAAGGTCACAAAGATATCTTAACATACCAGCAATACAATTTTTAAAATGTATTCTTAAAGTAATATCATATTTTCTTCTTACACCTACAGTGCACACCAGGCCCGGCTCCAGGATGAAATGGCTGAGGGGGCTGTTACAAAATCCGAGGGGACGATTTATTTTTTCTCACAACAACGAAAAATACTGGCAATGTAATGAATTGACACACCAAGCTTTTTTCATTCTCACTGCTCTACAATATCTTTGCTTCTTTATTTGTATTCCGGATGTACCCCTCTCATGTTCTTTTCCTCTGATCTTTAATAACAGATAGTACATTATTAGATGGCTGCACTTTGGTTAACAGACTAACATTGATATCCTCCATTTATAAATTGGCTCTGTAATTATACCATAACCTTTTCTCCTCTATCCCTTAACTCGTCTTCCTATACAGATGTTACTTACTTACTATCTATAAAAATGTATCTGGTTGATTTTTTATTTCCAGGATTGAATGTTCAGACCAAGGCCTAAAACCTGGCATTTCATAAGAAAGTGACTAATATATATACCAAATGTAATATTGGATAAAACACTACACCAAAAGGACAGACACAGATTACAAGTAAAGTCACCTGGTTTGTCTCTAGAGTCAAACTGCCATGAGAAAAATCAGATCAATGTTCCACAATCCGCCACTAGATGTCGCTCATTGTACCAATACGGTTTATATAATACAGATGACTACAACAGAGCTGTGCAAATGAATTTCCTCCTGGGAACAATACATCTAATCTAAACTAATGTAATATTCAATCCCACACTTGGGGATTGAGAACATACATTCGTAATTTACCTCGTTTAAAGCACTTTTGTTGTAATACTATGGATTTAGTTGACACTACTAGCCGAGTTTCTTTTGTCCAATATCTCGCGGGCAGGTACATTGAAGAAGAAGTACGCTACAAAAAGGCACAACACTGATACTCTGTTTTTACTGACATGTAACATTTTATTTCACCTTGCTCTGTTTTTTAACGCACATTCAAAAACTGGAAAATTTTCGGGAGTTTCAACCGGCTACCGCCCACCGAAAACGGGGACTTTGCCTGGAAAACGGGGAAGTTTTGGTCTCCCATCCAACTGTGTTTACAGCTAAGCACACACGCTAACATTAAGACTACAAACTCACTTGGGGTTGAGGCTTGTCTACACGTTGCTTGACTGCCGGCCCACATATCTGATCTAAACATAGTAATGTGTGTTGGGGAAAATAATTATTTAAAGTTATTTAATAATTGTGACATTTATTGTACTTTTTGATGGATGAATGATGCTCAAGGTGAGGCAAATAAGACAACTGAAGGGGCAATGCCCCCTTTTGCCCCCTCGTGGTGCCGGGCCCGGCGCACACCCTGAACAGTGTGCTTCTTGTTTACATGTTCCCCTGCACACTCAAATGCAGGACATAAAAACACTCTTTTGCTATTTATTTTCATTTTGCAGCACATTTACACTACCAGAATTTTGCTTTACATCTTTACATTATTTATTTTTCTCAAGTCATTTACTTTTGGTGAGATGACTAAAGTTTAGTTCATTTTACCCTGGCTATGGACTGATTCATTATTAGTTGTTACAAAACATACACAAGACGGCGGGTAGACAAACCAATATAGACCCCCCCATACAAACAATTAGACAAACAAACATGAACTCGTAATAAACACCAGCGCGACAGTTCATCCAGCTCAATTTAGCCCGAATTAAGAGGTTTCAGAGGGGGTGGGGAATGATCTGTTTAGATGGGCGCCTTGACTCACGCGTCCACCCTTGTATACAAGTCCTAGATCGGTGCCTGATGTCGGTCCAAGAGCGATAACTAGCTTATCCTCTTGCGAAACCACTACTCTATTCTAGTGGCGCTATGCCCCCCCGATCAGGAGCGCATAGACTTTTTTCCGCTACCCTTTCTCTCCAACAACAGCACAGTTAACTGTAGTCCTGCACAACGAGTGGACCGAGAGTTGCCCGGTCACAAACTGGGAACAACAACATATAGCTGACGCAGCCCAGTTCCTTAAGGGAGATAACAGACGTCAGGGTTGGTCATAAACGTCAAAGGACAAAAGGTTAGATATCTAGAAGTAAAGGAGAATTATTCCCTAACAACTACCACATTATAACTGAGTAAATGTAAAACTCAAGGATACAGTTGTGACAGTTGCAGATTGATCTAAGTGTTTCTTATAAACTGTAGTGGCAGGGGAAAAGGTTAAGGCATGTGGTTTATATTGAAATGAAATGAAAACTATGATACATGTGTATTATCCTCGCAACTACAGTTGTTAAATGTCTACTTTTATGTACGGTTTGAGGGTGTGGTTCTGCAAGCCTCATCTGCATATTCACCTGTCGCGGCACGCCCAGAGGCTTTTTAGTGGGCGCGTCAACAGGATGCCAGGGTGTGGTTCTCACGGGAGGAGGAAGCGTGTGTGTGGCGAATGCGGGTATTCAGCGGGATATTTAAGTTTCCTCAGCAGGTATATCTACGTTAAAATGCAATGGGGAAGTAACTGAAAGTAACCGTATGTGGATATAGCATCGACCGACCTGGAAGCACGGCTCCTTGGAGAGGACGCGCACAGATAGAGAGAGATTCTCTCCAACACAGGATGAGATCGCTCCTTTGTGCCACGCTGATTTTTCTTTTTGTGGATTATAGCCTGAAAATGCCTACAAACATTTCTGTTTTTGCCGCCGACGGGCGCAGGGGCAACAGCCTCTTTTGTCAATGAACAATAGCCTGGATTAGGCAGTAAAGACATTTCGGTGTATCGCCGAGCAGACTTTTTGTTTGTGTTGTGGCTGGAAAACTGTCAATATAATGGATCCATGCATGAAATCTGTCTCTGTTTATTTTGTTTAAGGAGTAGATTGTCCGTTTATCAGTTCGGTTTAACTTTATAATATTATTTCATTCAAGAACCCCTTGTGCGTTTAATTAACAGAACTATTTTAGATAGTTGATCGTTACAGATGGTGGCCAGTATGGGGAATGAAATGTGATTTAAAAATCTGATATTATTTAACCTGTTAAACCCTGAGCCTGTTTTTCAGGTTTCAGGCTCGAAAATGACATTCCCAGAACAAATGACTATAACTTCACTTCTAAAAGGTTTATATGAATAATTGTTGTTATCAAAGCAAGGTTACATCTGTGAGTTGGATGTAGAAGTGTCAGAATCAATATAGATTGTTCTGTGTCAGAGTAATTTCAGATGGAACATAGCAAACAAATGTAAATTCCTGTCTCTGCCTAAAGAAAACCCATTACTTATAGTGAAGACCAATCTTGAATGATGGGTTAGTAGCCTAAAAGCTTTAGGAATCCAAAGGATAACATTTTGATGGAGGCAAAACAAGTGACATTTGCCCTTTTTAGAGAGGTTTATGAAAATAAAGTCCAGGCGGAATAAGCTTTGGGCACATTTGGTTCCATCAGTGCCATTTGACCTTTTTCAGGTACCAGACTATAAAAATCATTGTATTACATTGAATCATCACTATAGGTATTCATTCCACCCAAAACAAAAAATAATAATATTTTTTTTTAAATATTTTTTAAAAAATATATATTTTTGTGTGTTTGAGTGTGTGTACTAGGTGTGTGTAAATGTAGGTGTGTGTATATGTGTAGGTGTAGGTGTGTGTAGCTGTGTGGATATGTGTAGGTGTAAGTGTAGCTGTGTGTATGTAACTGTACCAACGCACTATACAATAAAACCACACTGTAGGTCATTGTGTGTAGGTGTACTTGCACAATAAAAAAAAACAGAAACATAGGTAACATTTGACTCCAACTGGGGCAGATTTATTTTAAACATTTTACCAACACACTATAGGCATGTAAAAACAAACATTTTACCAATGTACTATACAATAAAACCACACTGTAGGTTTGTAAAAACAACAAATATTTTACCAACACACTATACAATAAAATCACACTAGGTATATAAAAACAACACGCATTTTTTTTTTAAATAAACACTCGCAAAACGTTATACCTACCTGAACTTTATACCTACCTGAATGTTCCAGTATTTAGGTCGTGCCACTCCCTGAAACAGTTATTTTTGACAGTGAAGCACAGAGGGACCTGGCACTTCCTGCAGTACACAGGTGTCTTCACCCTTTTGAGTCCAGCATCTAGGCCCCTCCTGCAGTTCTTCCTGACCTTGGTGGCATCTTCCCCATAATACTCGGACATGCATGTGAGTGATGGAGGTGGAGGAGGTGGGGGAGGTGGAGGTGCAGGGCCTTCTGCAGGGCCTTCAGCAAACTCCAACAATTCTGCAGCAAGCTGCTCCCTGAAAGTCTTCTGGGTGTGTGGCTTTGTCCTGCTGGGGTCACTCCTCATCTAACAAATGTGGAAAAACAAAGAGATTAGATTAATTCACTGGCTTATACTTATAGGATAACATTGGACTATAAATGAATAATATTACAAAATAAGTAAACACATGTACACATGTGATGTAAACACATCACTGGCCATTCATTTAGAAAATGTAACTCCAAAAAGACAAGTAACACTATTTAGCATTTTGGCTAATCATTCCTGTTGGCTAAGCTAACACTGTGATGCAGTTCCACCAAACACAAAAGTAATATATAAAAAGGATAATATTGGACTATAAATGAATAATATTACACCAAATAAATAAGTAAACACATATTTTTTTGCACCTCCTCCTATTAATATCTTTGTACATGATGCACTAAACTGTTTTATTGTAGAGATCACTTTATAGTATCTTCTTGATTTTGTATATTCTATATTTCTATATTTATACTTTCCCCCTATGAAAGTATGTACTCTTAATATTAATATTAATATAACACAATAATTCAATAACGTGCTTTAACCACACAAGGTACACAAATGTTTTCCGGATTTCATATCATATAAACACTAAATCCCAGCATGCATTGCGGCTAAAACATCCAATAAGTGAGCTTAAAACCATAGCTGAGGATCTTGGGTAATGCCTATGTCCGGTTATATGTCCGGTTATATGTCCGTCAGTCCCTGACGGACGCCAAAAAAGCCCGAGATTATGGAATTAAACCAATAAATAAAAGCAAGGATAATTGTGTGTTATTGGTGAGTAAATAACAGTGTGTTATTTTGAAAAGAATAACAAATTAGAAGGAAAAAAATATTTTAAAAATACAGATTTCAGTATTCTGAGGCTGATTTATTTTCCTCACAGACGGCAACAAAAGTCCGAAATTATACGATTTAAAATAAAAGCAATAATTGTGGCTTGATATTGAGTAAGAACATGTTTTTATGAACCACACAGCTTCCGGTCTTCCTCGACCCGACCGGAGAAAAAGACGTGCTGCAGGCAATAGAAATACATTGCTTTTAAAATCGTGCTGTGCAACACGAAAAATAATCGTGCTCTGCAACACGAAAAAAAGGGGCAAATCGTGTTGGGGAACACGAATCAATAGATTAAAAATCGTGTTGGTGAACACGAAATGCCGTGAGACTGGGTTGTGATGGCATAGGGGTGCCCAGGGGATGTTGCAGTTGTATTCCATGTCCTAACGTACCAATTGATCACGACGGCCTCTTCTCGAGAACATATTACTTTCATACCTTAAATGGAATGAAAGGAGGGAGGGTACATTTCTCATGAGGAGACAGTTACAAATGCTAGCAGAACAAGACAACCCACCCCCATAAACAGATATTGATGAAAATGATGAGTTAGTTTAAATGATATGGATGTTCAAAGATGAGATTGTTCAATGAATGTCCAGCTGATGTGATATTTTAAATGATGAAATCATGTGAAGAAGTGAGCAAACTAAAATGCTATAATAGAGTGAATCCATTTAAATTTACTTTATACTATTCCAAGATAGTTTATTTTTCAATTTACTTTACACTATTCCAAGATAGTTTATTTTATTCTTTATTATAATATGGTAGATCTCATGTTTTATAAATCATTGCTATTCTAAAATGGTTTGTTTCTTTTCACTTTGTAAAAACAAGTGCCTTAACACTGAGCGTGGTATGAGAACGGTTTCTGTGAAAGGAGGGAGGAAGAAATGTTCTAATACCAAGCCATTGCTGCTATTTTGAAGAATGATATTGAATGTTAACACTAGAAGTTATGCACATGGGAAAACTTTTATGTTTAAGCACAGTCAAAGTATTTTTTGTATTTTTGTAAAGTTGAGGCTATTGAACCATTCCATTTTGATTGTATGTTTTTGATATGAGTTATGTACTATGCAAAGTTCAGATGAAGAACTCATTGATTTCAGTATTATACACACCTTTTAGGTGTGTAAGGAGGGACTGTTAGAAATTAAAATCAATGTTTTATGGTATAATGTACCTTAAACATACCGTCAGTCTAAATGCTATTTAATTCTGGAAAAAATCGGAAGTTCTCAATACCAAGCTTTTATTCTGAAAATCCTTCATGACGACTACCGTCCATTAGTATCATTAAAGTGGCTATTGACGCCGTTAACATGTATTGCATATAAAGTTATGAAAGAGATAAGGAGGAGAACAGGCATGTGGAAGTAAGCAATGAATGTAAAATGTCGAAATCCTCTGTTTAACGCAATATCGGACACAGAAGAACGAGGGGGGAAGTCCCCCTACGTCACCACAGCCCCCAGAGAGGAGGGGCGAACAGCCAGCAAGCGGGAAAGACGAAGGCTTGTGAGGTCTCTTCTTCACGGCCGCGACTGCGAGAGGAAGCTGCAGCCTTTCTCTCCTCACTGAACCATCGTCTGCTTGTAACATTACCGCGCTTTTTATTAATTAAAGTATACATTTGAACCTTCTCAGAGACTCAATTAGGCTCCTTTTTAAAGCTTCTCTCCTGGACGCGAGAATAACGAACATAGATAACAATGCAGACATGCTATCGAGTTAAGTATTGGTGGAATCTCTTCCTTAAATTTGGCTATAGCACTAACAGATAGGTTTCTGCTGCAGGAGCTTTTGACTAATGCTTTGTAGTCTTGTAACAGTACTTCAAGTGGAGTGCTGATCAACCTCTCCAGTGGGCCTTTCAGGGATCTTCCGAGTGCCAGGACTGCAGGTGTTTGCCCCGTTGTTTCATGATAGGCAGCATTGACGGCAAAACGAAATTCCCTGATCCACTGATCCCAGTTCTTATGTTGGGTCCCCACATAAGAAGCAATCATCGTTTTGATGGTCCGGTTAGACCGTTCCGTGAGATTGGCTTGAGGATGATAGCTGGTGGTGAACTTTTGTGTGACTCCCCAGGATTTGCATAGGTTGGCCATTTCATGGCCAGTGAACTGCGCTCCCTGATCAGAAACCAACTCACGTGGGACACCGAAACGGGTGAAGATCTCATCTTTCAAGACGGCGACAATCTTGTGAGTTTTGCTGTCTTTTAGGGGAAACATCTCAGTCCACTTTGTGAAATAATCCACAACCACGAGGAGAAAGCAATTGCCTTTTTTACTGCGGGGAAAAGGTCCCATAAGATCAATCCCCAGCTTTTCCCAGGGCTCCTCCACAGGGGTAGGCTGCATGAACCCCGCTGGTTTTTGATTATCCGCTTTGTAGGCCTGGCAGGTGTTGCAACACTATACATGGGCCCACACGTCCTTCCTAACAGACTGCCACCAAGCCACCTCAAGGATCTTAAGAAGAGTCTTAAGTCTGCCCAGATGTCCACTCAGGGGATTGTTGTGGAAGTACTCCAGAAAAGATATTACTAGACTCTTGGGAACCACTAGCTGATATTTGTCTCCCCCTACTCTCACGGGCGACCGCCGATACAGAATACCCTGTAACACAGTGTACCCTATCCTATCTGGCTTACAAATGGCAGCAGACTGTTTTGCCATGTCACTGATTTCAGGGTCCCTTTCCTGGGCCTCTCGTATGTCTGATAGGGTGGTTGGTAAGTCAGAAGTACAGTGCGGATGGATGTGCAATCGCTCTGGACAGGGCATCAGGTACTATTTTGTGCAGGCCTTTTCTGTATTGGACCCTACATTGAAATTGCTGGAGTCGTAAGATCCACCTAGTCAGCCGGGAAGAGGTCTTCGGACAGTTGAAGGCCCAAGTCAGAGCAGCATGGTCTGTGTATACAGTGAATTATTTTCCCTCAAGAAAATGTCGCCACTTTTCAACAGCCCATACAACAGCTAGACATTCCTTTTCTGATGTGGAGTAGTTACACTCGGCTCCTATCAATCCCCGTGAAGCATAAGCTATCACCTGCTCCCCTTCCTCAGTAGCTTGGACTAAGACTGCACCCAAACCGGCGTCACTAGCGTCTGTCTGCACCTCAAAAGGAATTGAGTGGTCAGGTTGTGTTAGGATGGGAGCACTGACCATAGCCTGTTTCAAGTGTTCAAAGCTTTGCTGGCATTCTTCGCTCCATATCCACTCCACCGCTTTCCTTGTCAGGTGATGCAAGGAAGCTGCCATATCTGCAAAGTGGGAAATTAATGTGTGTTACCATCCCACAAGTCCCAGAAATCGTTGCAGTGACTTGATATTTGTAGGAGTAGGATATTATTTCACTGCCAGTGTTTTCTCTGGATCCACCTGAACCCCTTTCTCAGACACTATATGGCCAAGGAACTTTAACTCTTGCTGGAAGAAATGGCATTTCTTCAGATCGAGTGTTAAATTGGCCTCATGAAGTCTCTTCATCACAGCGTTTAAATCATTGAGGTGCTGTTCTTGTGAGGGTGAAAAGATGATGACATCATCAATATACACAAAGCAGATTTTTCCCCTCAGCTCTCCCAGGACCTTTTCCATCAATCACTGGAAATATGCACCGGCGTTCTTCAGCCCAAATGGCATGCACTTGAACTGGTAGAGGCCTATTGGTGTGATTACTGCTGTCTTGGCCTTGCTTTCCTCTGACATTGCCACTTGCCAGTAGCCTGATTTTAGGTCAAGGGTACTGAAGAATGAGGCTCCATGCAATGACTCCAACAATTCATGAATAAGTGGCATAGTATATGCATCTTGCAGAGTCTTAGCATTTAGAGGTCGAAAGTCAACACAACATCTTGGGGACATGTCAGGTGTTGGCACCAAGACCACTGGGGATGCCCAGGCTGACTGTGACGGTTCAATAATGCCATCCCTAAGCATCTGCTCTACCTGGTCTATTATGATCTGACGCTTGTGGGGTGATACCCTGTATGCTTTGCAGCGCACTGGAACCTCGTCTGTAGTAAATATCTTGTGCTCTTCTACCTTAGTTTTTCCTAAACTGCCTGAACACACCTTTGGCCAAGCCTTCAAGATTTCTCTAACCTCTGGTGGATGAGCTGAAAAATCTGGGGCAGTCTCTTCTTGAATAGGAAATTACTTGGATAGAGGAAGTGCCATTATGAGACTAACACTGGGGTGAACTGCCGGGATCTCAGCAGGTTGAGAAAGGAATTAATAGAACACGTAATCCCATGGCCCCTTTACTCCATATGTTCGGTCTCCCAGGTTGATAATGGTTGAGGTCTTGGTAAGGAAACCCAAGCCTAGAATTATGGGGAATGCCAGGTTGTTCTCATCGATGATGTATGTTTCTAGCGACCATGTCATGCCAGCCGTAGAGTAGCTGTACCTTTCCTAAGGCTCCATGGCATGTCTTCCCATCAGCCAAAGCAAAGCTTTGGTTCTCACTGGGCTTCAGTTGCTCCCCTTTCCGGACTACATTCAGCCATTGGCTGTGCCGCATGAGAGAATATGTACATGCAGTGTCAAAAACAGCTTTACACTGCATTCCTCTCACCTCTACGGGACATGTAGGAGATTTACTGGATTTCTCTTCCCTCTCTGTACTATGGTCACTACATCAGCAGGTTTCTTAGCGCTCCACTTTTCCTGGGGCCTTTTGTTCAATTTCTCTTTTGCTTTTTGTTGATCCACTTTTCCCCAATATTATTTTGCAGCTGTGCAATCTTTTTCCACTAATGTGCCTATTGACACCAGTTGGTCCACGGTTCTGACAGTGCCCCGAAGGCAACCAGCTATTCTGGGATTACAGTTGTTGAGTATTTTCCTCACCAACTCCGCCTCAGTGATATCGGATTTCCATCGTAGACAAAGGGCCCGGTAATCATAGGCAAAATTCCTCAAACACTGCTCGGATGACTGCACCATATCCCTCAACTTCTCCTCCACTTCCATGAGGTAATCAGGAGGTAGGAAAGCTGCATGAAAAGCTTCTTTGAATTCTGGCCAGTTGTGTACTGTGCTTTTTGCTACACACCACCAACTATGCGCTGGCCCCTTAAGAACCCCAGATAAAGCCCCTATTAGCTCTGCATCTGTTAATGGCCTAACTTCAAAGAATGTTTCACAGCGATCCACACAGTTCAAAACCTCTCCAACCTCCCTGGAACCACCAAAAGAGGGGAACTCCATATGAATGACAGGCTTTGAATACACCACCGGCGTACTGCTTGCATGGCGGTATACTGCTCCTACAGGTGTGATGGGGTTTAAATTGTCAATGACTCCTGGTGGTTGTCCCAGCGGAAGTAGATCAGTGAATGATGTCCTGCCGTGTGGCACAGCATCAAGTTATCTTCTGGCAATCTCTGCTCGGCCGACAGAAACCACAGCAGAGGGAACTGAATGAGTAGGAGTGGGATTTCTAATATGAGTACCCGACACCCGAGTGTCAGTACCAAGAGAAGGAGCATGGGTGTGAGAGGCACTAATGAGAGGTGGTTGAGCTGGAGTGGTGCGACCATAAGACGTCTGAAAACTAGCACCAGCACTGACAAAGGGCCTATGGACAGCAGGGAGGCTGGCGCGCTTCAGCCTTTGGATTTCTGCCTTCCATTTTTCATCATGCCTTTGAAGAGAAACTGGTGGACTGTTTACAAAGTTTTTCAAAGTTGACGTAACATGATGCTCCAGTGCTTCACCATTCTAATTCACGAGGCCTCTGATGCTCTCGGTTTAGTGCACTATTAACTGCATCTCTCTCAGCATCAAGGGAGTTAACTCTCTCTATAACTATTCCCAAGTCTGTGGAGAAAGATGCAAGAGCAGGATATGCATGGTAAGATGTACTATCCCAATCTCCTATACTTTCCTCCTGCTCTGCATCAGATATATAAAGAGAACTGATTAAAGAGGTAATATCAGTAATATATTTTTCTTCTTGTTATCCATGCATTACCTCTGTTTTCATGGTGTTGCCCACTGGTCTCCTGTACTATATTACCTTCTTCAGACTCATTCTCTTCTAATTGTGCTTCCATATTCTGTTGTACATTTTCTTCAGAAGCCATTGCCTGACTATGGTTATTTTTAGAGATGTCCCGATCCGATCACGTGATCGGGGATCGGAGCCGATAACGTGATTTTTAAAAGATCGGAATCGGGAGAAAAAGATCGGGGATCGGGAATACTTAAAAAAATTATTTTATTTAATGTTACAAAACAAAAATGTTCACGTCTTAAAGTCATCCTGAGGCCTTAGTTTTGGTTTAAAATTACACAACATCATGTATGTGTTGCTTCTTTTGGGCTTGTTTTCAGACCTGGTTGCTTATTTCTCTCAAATCTGGCAACAGAGTGGGCGCAGTGTCTAATAGTAGCAGTAAGCTAACGAGAGGCTACGTTCAGCTGGTGACTCGAGAGTCGGGACAGAGAAAATGTCAGGAGTTTGGAAGTATTATAAAATTGAAAGCGAAGGCAGTGTAACAGCCAGATGCAATGCTTGCAAGAAGGAGGTTCCGTGTGGTGGAAAGAACAGAGCTACGTTCAACACGACCCATCTAAGACGATTGTTTGTTTTTTCTTTTCTTTTTTCAAATTGAATTTATTGAAATCTCCAATATCAACGTCAGAGCTTGTGCCTCTTCAGGTGCTAACACTTAACCATAAACGTTATCGTTTACTTTCTCCGTCTTTATATGTAGATATTACTTTTCTCCGTTAATCTCCGTCACGTTGTTTCCAAAGCAACAACAACTTCCTGTCAACAGCGCTACCTCTCCTTCAAAATAAAAGCATGTCCATAAATAGGAAGCCAAGCCAAATTACACTTAAGACATATACAACTGCAACGAAAGTAACAAACACAATGCGATATCCTTTTCAATTTCAAAGAACACAAATTGGGTTACATTAACAAATAAGTATAAAACAACAATACTGTAGAATAACAAAAATAAGTGGTTTGCTGCTGATTACTATTGAATTGTGTTACTCCAGTAAGATGGAAATATAATACTTTGTTTATTCATGTTATGTTAAGCTGCTGTTGTTCATTGCATTATTACTAGACTAGTTAGTCTTAAGGCTAGAATTCTGCACTAAGCCACATTTTTATTTTATTTTATTATTTGTGACTGAATGTGAACTTGTGAAGCTAGTCAAGCTACCTCTTTCCAGTAGAGTTATTTTTGTTTTGTTACTGCACTATCTGCACTCAATTTGTTTACATGGTTATTTTGTGGTGGACCACTGATAAGCTTTATTTTGTTTTGATCAAATGCTGCACAACTGAACTGATCCAATGCTGCTGTGAAAAAAAGAAGCTATATCCATGTTGGATAGAATGGATAGTTGGGTACTGTCATTTAAATAAAAAAATAACCTTAAGGGACAACTTGAATACTTTTCTCCTTTTTTCTCTTAATGCATTGCATAAAGATCGGATCGGGAAAAATCGGTATCGGCAGATTGTCAAAATCAAATGATCGGAATCGGATCGGGAGCAAAAAAAGATGATCGGGACACCCCTAGTTATTTTACACAAGTACAGAACACGTTTTTCTTTTCTCATCCAATCGATACAATTCAAAACATAGGCTTGTAGTGTCTCAGTAAACAAAAATATCCCAATTGGCAGTTTCAAAATCTCCAAAAATGTTCCCTTTAAAACATTTTTTATATTTTTTTGTTGTTACATTTTTCATTAGTTTTACCAAAATAACTTGATTTAATTGTATTTAAAATAATATTTCCAAAGAAATAAATCCTTCGAATCTGCCTGTTCAGTTTCTGTTGGAATGTGAAGGGTTAAATGCCGTGTCTGCGAGTTATGTGAAGCCGGGAGAGCTTGTTGGTCCCTCTCTACATTCACAGAGGGCCAGCTATAGTAACCAAGCCCCCAGGAAGTGCGCCGGACTCAGATGAAAATATTCGTGCTGGCCAAACGGCGGTACTACACTTCCGTTTGGTTGCCAGGCCCGGAAACACTTTTTCCCATTGACTTACATGGGAAAAGAGTGGTCTGTAACTCGTTGGATAATTTTTTTTAAACTAAATAAACTACCCAGTATGAACACTTGTATAGCCCTTATTAAAAACATTCGTTCCTCAAGTTGTAAAAATGTGCTAATAACGTTATTCTGAGAGTTATTTCCCTCTGCATTATGAACGCGCATCTAACCCACGGGACCGCGCCGCCCGGCACGTTCATGTTACTTGTCCCGACCAATCAGAGCACACTGTGCTCACAGGGAGGGTGGGGCTGGAGCTATTGGAGCTACAACGTTAAAGGCAGAGAGTGAAATTCAGTGAATACACGTAGTTTACAGAGATGCTGTATGAGAAACCAATGTGAGTTGCGTTTATCTTTACCCATGGATGCACAATAAGAACGGATCCATATCGTCTTACTGCCATCCCACGGAGCTGTAATAATGGATATATTGCACATGTTTGCTGTAATTCATTATCATACTACATGGGCTGTATGATTAAATCTTGTACCGTAAATGTTGTATTAAATAAAGTTAATATTACCGACATTATTAACGTCCCTGTAGCTTCGTATTGCACTAAGAAGCTTATTGCACTGTATATAAATATATATATATACAGTGCAATAATAATTTCATGCTAAATGAAGCTCTGTTGGATATCACTAGATCCTGTTACAGCGTAATATAAGTACATAACGATTGATGTGTACATTAGCATCATTACTAGCTAGCCGCTAGCTGCTAACTGCCGCCTCGTTCATATCAAATCCATGATAACAACAATCCATTACTATGCTGTCATGAACGCACGGTGCTGTTACGTGTACGCAAATTGACATGCTTGATGTGAACGAGCATTTTGGTTAAAGTTGCGCATGCTCTATGAGTGCACATACGGGTACTTCTCTGGCATGCTGGGTAATCTGTTGGGCCATTTTATCATCATGCGCTAATGAGCAGCTCTCATAGGAATGAATGAGGCCCCGCCTCCCACGCTGTATCCAGTTCTTATTATACATCCATGATAGTAACTCAATGAGAGCGTAATGTCAAATGACAGTACAATTGACCAATCATATCTTCACTCTAAATGGGCGGGCTTTATGACAAGTTCCGCCCGCTGTGAGGTCTATGCAAGTGGTGCAGTGACGCGTCCTAAAACCCGGAAGTAAGCTGCGCTTGGGTTCCCTCGACAGAAAGCAGTGGGATTTCTCCATAGGATTTTGGAAAATAGCTCGAAATAAGGTCTGTGGAAAACAAACCTGTTAGATAAATGCACGTTTTGTTCAGCCGGATAATATCCACATGTCTACCCTACTTTTATTATTTTCGAATCATAAATCTAATCGATAGATTTATGATTAGCATAAATTCGTTCATGATGGCTCATGTCAGTGATAGTGATGACATCGTTGCGAAATTATTAACTGAGTAATTTTAAAGATTGAGTTAGCCTACAATGATAAACTAGAGTGGCAAAGGATCAGCTGAATGACCCGCAAGTGCTTCATCCAAAAGGACAGGAGGATGGACTTTGTGTTTAAGTGATTTGATCATCAAAGGTAGGCCTAAGTCATTTTCAATGTGGGCCGCCGTGCCGACATAATTCATTTTTAATTGTTACTTGGCTGTGGGTGCCCTGTCATGATAGGTGTTTATATAAATGGTGTTGTTTTGTGTGGTAGAGCATAGTGGTAGAGGGTCGCTGTCATTGATGCGTTTTGCACCCCGGGCCGCTGTTTTGATATTCCGCTGAAGTATACGCTGTGACGTAATATCTCTTCTTTTCTTTCGAGGGAAGAGGGGGAGGGTCAGAGGGCCTAGGTATAAAAGTCACGGCTCGCCACTGCCCTTCTGATGAAACAATGCATTCGCTTTTTTTCTCCGCCTAATTGTAGCGAAAATGGGCCCAAATATCACATCGTTTCTTTCTCCCAAGCAGTGGTGGCTTTAGACTTTTCCGTTGTCAGTCATTTTGACGGACAGGATTGTAAAATGTCCGTCATAATCCATTATTACCCGTCGAGTGCACAATTTATCACTCACTCGCGCTGATGGGGGGGTATTCGGTTAACGCGAGTGCGACCACTGCTCCCAAGCCCTGGTGTTGCCATTTTATTTTCTGTTAAATAAGGTTAGTTAGACCATGAGTTAGACCCGAGTCTTCCTGACAGTTCATATTTTGCCGCTGCCCGGTGTAATTCAAATGTACCGCCGCACGCAGCACAGACACACAGCTGCTGCCCTGCCGCAGCATCGGAAATGGAACTGCTGGGAGAAAAACTGACTATCAGAGATGTAACGTTATCTTTGATAATATTTCGTCTCCTCATTTTTCGTCAACGAAAGTAAAGAGAGATTTTGGCATAGTTTTTATTTAGTAAACTACATTTTCGTCTCGTCACTTTTCGTCAACGATATTGCATGATGATTTCGTTGCAGTTATTGTTTACTGCCGTCGGTGCCGTCTCGTCATCGTCTCGTTTTCGTCATGGAAAAAAAGGTTGTTGACGAACATATTTCGTCATAGTTTTAGTCAACGAAATTAACACTACTCTCCAGTACAGCGTTAGCGATGCTTGCTAATGTAAACAAAGACCATATTACGTCCAAAACACGTCTGGCATTGATTCTGATAGCGACGTTTCAGATAGGGCTACACCATCCGATATGATGTCATATCGGATGGCAAATCTGGATCAGTTTTTAGAGATGTGTGCACGGAGGAAAAGAGAGAGAGTTTAATTTTCTGACACTTTGTGAATTCCCTGACACACCGGGGACACATTTATGTGTAAAAGACATACAAAAGTGCATTTTGCATGAGAGGTCCCCTTTAATGATGGTGGAAGACTATAGGCTGTTATGTTAACGACAGCAGCTGTGCACTGACTGACCACAAACAATAAGACACACGCAGCAAATTGAGATAAAGAGTTGGATTGCTTATAGCAGATGCTGATGATCTTTGAGGCAACAAACAACAACTAATAAAACGACAAACGTTCATGATCCTGGGCTAATACGCTAACGTACTTCATATTACTAAATGTTTGGAGCAACCCAAGCATAATTGATTGGGGAACTTTTGAATTTAGAAATGCAATAGGTGGACGTGGTTTAACTGCATTGTGAAACCATTTCACAACATCATGTTCTGTTTAACATTTCCTTATCTTTAATATCCCCATTTACATTTCTTTCATGACAGCACTACTTGTATGAAATGCAGACCAAAGCTTTGGTGAGGAGGCATATGGAGAATGGAAAAGCAGGTATCAGATCAAGAAAATTAGACAGGGAATGGCTTTGTAATTAAGGATTTAAGACACTGATTCACCAGAAACATCTTTGAATTATTTATTTTTTTAAAACCGAAAATCTTAGTTCTGATAGTAATTTATAAAAAGTTAAAATCTTAAAATCTATGTTATGTGCCGGTTCAAAGCCAATAATTGTTTATCATCCAAGTGACACACGTGTGCATCAACGCCTACAGCAACGTATTATCCAGCATACGCATCCAAAACTAAGCAAGGCAAATTGCAACACAGCTAAATGAAATGTAGCTAGGCAAACCAACAAATCCTTTGAGGAATGCCCACATCTATGGAATGCCGTTTAAGCCAAAATGTAATAAATACATAAATAAATATGCGTATGAAATAAATTCTGAATTAAATAAATGAGGCAATAAATATAAATGTACATTTTAAATACACATTTATGTATTCATAATGCCACATTTATTTATTTCAAGAAACTTTTATTTCATAATGCCACATTTATTTATTTCAGGGGACTTTTACTTCATAATGCCACATTTATTTAATTTCTACATCTATTTAGTATAAGGGGGGGATGATAGGTGTTTACCGACTCTGACTTGTTGTGGTCTGTCAGTCAGGAAGTCCATGACCCACGAGCAGGGGCGGACTGGGGGGAAAAAGTGGCCCGGGGATTAATTGACAGACAGGCCCACTTAATGCGCGGCATGTATCGGCCGGCCGGCGACGAAAGTATGTTACTTAACAAAAAACCCTATGCATTTTATGTTATTTTGGACAATTATTCATATAGTAATCACATTACCTGAGCCCTTGAGTTGCCTAGAGCAAAATATTTACAGCATATATTTAGTGATATTGATGCAATAACATTTTGACCCAATTTGCCTGACTTGACACATGGAATAAAATATGGGCGTAGTGTAGTGGACATTTTTATTATATCCTTATATGTTTAAACCAAATGCTTCTCATTTCCTGAGATGTGCTGTTTTCTTCTCATACTCTAGTGTGGGTTTTTATTCCCAAGCACTTCAAGGCCACAGAGCTGATTTGTGAGACTATGTTGAGACTACTCCTCTTCACACAAAGTCTCCCAAGAACTTCCCTATTCTGAGCTCAAGGACAGGTGTCTAATAACACTATGAGACCGTGTGAAGACAGATTTCTGAGCTTCCCGCCCTTTCTTGTATATAAGCTTTGCTTTTCTATTATATCTGCGCACACTCAGGCAGACTATGCTATACTCTGTGTCTATGTATTGTATCTTATGTATTTGAAGCTTCAAATAAATAACCAGAAAGACAACTCTGTCTGATTCACCATTTATTTGTTTTGATCACTCTGACTTGTACTCTCCACAGTATTGGGTCAAGGATTTCCATAACAATTGGCGTTGTCGGCAGGATCTCTGCAAGTTCGATTGGGGACACCTACGGACGCTGGTGGTGGCCGGCTCCAGGATCCTCGGATCCTCCTCTACCTCGACAGAAACCGTACGGGATGAGAGGACCAGCGCCGGGGGTGGAACCGATTGACTTCACGAGATCCAACGAACTCAAAAGGCTTTCAATACTCGGTGAGATGTACAGTGTCTAAATTGTTTAAAGTTAAACGTAATTAAACTCCATGGCATTTATGAGAGGGACTGCTCGAAAGTAGGATATTTGGGATATCCGTCGTGATTTGGGATTACAATTAGTTTTTGTGTGATTTGTACTGTGAAACAAATATCACATCATCGACGGATGAAAAAATAGTGTTTTGGTAACACTTAGGGCTGAACGATATACCGTGTCATGGCGATAACTGCGGTATGCACATGCGCGGTATTCACACCGCAGGGACGTGCGGTTTTATTCATTTTAAAAAAAAATGCTAACGAACTTTAGCACAGAATTCAAAATAAAGATACCCTTATTACTTATCGAAACTGCACATACAATATATCCGATTAAAGCTGAGACTCCACAGATTATTTAAGTATAGTATCTAAGCGATCCGATCTCGCAACAGGGGAAGCAAACACAGACATCACAACACGTACCTTTTACGGAGCTTTTACGGGAGATCGTCTCACCATAGCTGTCAATCTGATCAAAAGACGTGTTCAATGGCATTAAAACGAGAAAGAAAAAACGCGGCTGAATCGGTTGATCCATAGGTTGATCATGTATCTGTGGCTTTGAAGCAATTGTTTATAATCCATAATTCCATTTTTATGTAAAAATCGGATCACAAAAGTTAGCTGCTAATGGTAGCCACCTTGGTGGTATGCAGCTTCCGGTTTTGGCTACGCGTCGTCACTCTCACTCCTTATTTGTTCATGTGTTGGTGTGTGTAGAACTTCCCCTGATATTTGACCTTTTTAGACAGATTTAGCACAAAAAAAACCCTCTTTTGGGGCCATTTGGGTGGATTTTCCATATCTCTGGCCCACCTTGCTGGATTTTGACATGTGACATCTCTTTCTGACCGTCAGAGCCAATGGAATCGAGGGAAAATCACACAGTCCTTATTTGGTAATGTGTGTGTGAGAGACTTCCGCATAGCCAAGACCGGAAGCAGCAGCCACTATGGTGGCTACCATTAGCAGCTAACTTTTGCTCTGCGATATTTACATAAAAATGGAATTATGGATTATAAATTAAATCATTTTTTTTATACAGAGACGTTAAAAACCTATGGATTAACCGATTCAGCCGCGTTTTTTCTTTCTCGTTTTAATGCCATTGAACACGTCTTTTGATCAGATTGACAGCTACGGTGAGACATCTCCTCTTGAAGCTACGTAAGGGACGTGTTGTGATGTCTGTGTTTGCTTCCCCTGTCCGGATACTATATACCTAAATAATCTGTGGAACCTCAGCTTTAATCGGATATCTTGTAAGTGCAGCTACGATAAGTAATAATAAGGGTACTTTTATCTTGAGTTCTGTGCCAAAGTGCGTTAGCATTTTTCGCTCAGGGGTCATTTAGATGCTTCTTATGAGACTTGTGTTTTGTTTTGGTATAAAATGGTTTGTATCCTCAGTTAGCTGAGATTATTTCCGTTAATCTGGTATAACACATTAATAGGTTCTTAAATATTACGATCCCCTGAGACACTGTCGTGAAAAAAAAAAGTAAAGTACCCGCCGGGACTTTGGGGTTTAACAGGTTAAAAAAACCGCAATATATACCGCAGGGGGGGGAAAAACCGCGATGTCAGTTTTTTTTCAATACCGTGCAGCCCTAGTTCCTCTGCATATTTGCCCTGGCGATCATTTTCGGCCTATTAATCAGTTGTACCTGTTTGATTATCCCAATAGTGAAGAAGTGCGTTCCCAGCATGGTATCCTCAGCTTTCGTTCAGTATGCTGCTATTCCATTACAGGACAATCTTTGCGCCACAGCTACGAGAATCGTATACCTTGTACATTCCACCGTACGCCGGTTTCTGAGCAAGAATCAGAAGAGTCTGGTTTCGACACTGCAAAATAATCCATGTGAATCGAGTACCCTCCTCTTATGCTTACATTATATTGGAGTCTGTCCTCCACAAAAACAGCCAGTTTTCTATGATATATTTGTGATGTGTTTACTTAAACCAGCGATGGAGTGTATTCATTGATGTGGTATATCAGTCTATCCTGTCATTTGGGTTTTTATTGATCAAGTATGATCAAAAGGGGAGAATGTAGTGGACATTTGTATTATATCCTTATATGTTTAAACCAAATGCTTCTCATTTCCTGAGATGTGCTGTTTTCTTCTCATACTCTAGTGTGGGTTTTTATTCCCAAGCGCTTCAAGGCCACAGAGCTGATTTGTGAGACTATGTTGAGACTACTCCTCTTCACACAAAGTCTCCCAAGAACTTCCCTATTCTGAGCTCAAGGACAGGTGTCTAATAACAATATGAGACCGTGTGAAGACAGATTTCTGAGCTTCCCGCCCTTTCTTGTATATCTGCGCACACTCACGCAGACTATGCTATACTCTGTGAGACCTGTGTCTATGTATTGTATCTTATGTATTTGAAGCTTCAAATAAATAACCAGAAAGACAACTCTGTCTGATTCACCATTTATTTGTTTTGATCACTCTGACTTGTACTCGCCACAGTATTGGGTCAAGGATTTCCATAACAGTAGGAAGCATCCTCAATGTGGGTGAGACAATTTAACAGGGGGTGTGGGCAGGTGGTGGACCTCACCTCCTCTAGGGGGGTCCGGGGGCATGGTCCCCCGGGAAGATTTGTTTTTAAATGTTGAAGTTAAATGCATCAATCTGGTCCATTTTGAGAGCAAAATTAGGGACTAAATCTATGGCAGTCAGTTGGGGCTTGGACTGTGAGCTGTAGGGTCGCCGGTTCAAGTCCCCGACCAGACCTTTGGAGTGTGGCTTCTACTTGGAGAGGTCCCAGTTCACCTCCTGCCCTGCCGTGGTGCCCTTGAGCAAGGCACCGGACATCCCCCTTCCCCCCTCACTCCCATTGCTCCGCGGGCACTGTACAATAGCTGCCCACTGCTCCTAGTACTAGACTCCTGGTGCTAGGATGGGATAAAAGCAGAGAACACATTTCACTGTGTGCTCTGCATGTGTGACCATTAAAGAGGGGTTCATCCCTCCCAATTCTTCAACACCCATATAAAACAGAACTGTAAACAGATTAACTTTTTTTATTTGAACAGCAAGTGGAGGCAAAAGTGGCTGCACCCAAAACAATAAACCTGCTAGCTAACTAGCCTAAACTCAGTAACAGAATGTGGGCAACACGTTCTTCTCCACAGCCGCACAACCGCTGAGTCACTTCCCCCTTTTCTATCCTACGGGTACAGCCGTACAGCCATTCCCCCTGAACCCCGTTTCCCCCCTCCCCTATGCAAGCCCCTCCCTCTGAACCCAGGGCTCGCTACAATACTGTATACTGTATACAAAACGCCTTTACGCTTTGGAGCTTGTTTATCCATCTGTAAGCAAATGCCAGCTAGGTCTCTCAGTCACTCACTCCTGATCGTTCACTGCGCAGTGACAGCTGCTACGGGCCTGATGTGTGAAATTGAAACTGATAGATAGAACAAAGGTAGCCTATCAAAACGGCACACCCCACTGGGCTGGGCTGGGTCGGAACACTTACAAATGTGGGCCGGTAGGATTCAGGCCCACACACAGCACCGGCCCACCGGGGAAACTCCCGGTATTCCCAATGGCCAGTCCGCCCCTGCCCACGAGCAAAGTGAAGTGCCAAAGCCAAGAATATTCAGTTTGCTGACCAGTTTCAAATCAAATCAAGTTTTATTTATATAGCACATTTATAAACGATTTTTGGTCGAGCCAAAGTGCTGTACATATAATAAAAATAGCCTACAGTAGAGACACTTTACAGCAAATACAACAGCACAGATTGTTCAGAATATCAGTATGAGGAAAAACGACACCCTCTGTCCTCAGACCCTCTGTCCTTAGACCCTCACATCGTACAAGGAAACACTTCCAGAGAAAACCCACAGTTTAAGGGGAAAAAAATGGGAGAAACCTCAGGGAGAGCAACAGAGGAAGACGTGCAATAGATGCCGTGTGTGAATCGAAGAGATAATACATTTTACAGCATATAGACCGAATGTTAGGAAATGCATGTGTCTGTAATAAGAAGATGAATCCACGAGGATGTCAGCTACAGTTTGTGGGGCATGACTTGTGTTGAATGCGGAGCTGAAATCCACAAATAGCATCCTCGCATAACTGCCTGGAAGTTCCAGATATCTCAGAGAGGTGTGGAGGGCTGAGTTGATGGCGTCTTCTTTGGAGCGGTTTGGCCTGTAGGCAAACTGATGCTTGTCAAGGTCAGGTGGGATGATTGTTCTGATATGGGAAAGCACCAGTTTCTCAAAACACTTCATGACTATTGGTGTAAGCGCGACTGGGCAATAGTCATTTAGGCACTTCACAGATGTCTTTTTAGGCACTGTAATGATGGTTGAGGATTTGAGGCATGATGGAACAGTAGCTTGTTGTAATGAAAAGTGGAATATATCAGTAAACACCTCTGTCAGCTGGTCCGCACATGCCTTCAGTACCCGGCCGGGCACTCCGTCTGGGCCTGCAGCTTTGCTAGGTCTGATTTTCCTCAGAGTGGTCCTCACCTGATGGTGATGTAGAACCAGCGTTGTCTCCTCAGCAGGTGGGTGGATGAGTGGAGCAGATTCCCCTCCCGGGGTGTCAAAGCGGGCGAAAAACTGTTTTTTGAGGTGAGGAGGGAACGTGCAGAGCCTGAAACTGCAAATTCTTGGAGAGTGCGAAGGAGGATCTGATGATTAATCGTGTCGAATGCAGCAGACAGGTCCAAAAGGATGATGACAGAGGAGAGGGAGGCTGCTTTAGCAGTGTGCAGTTCCTCAGCGACAGCGAGGAGAGCATCACCGTTTACGTCGCTGATTTTCTCCCAAACGCCGCTCACAACAACAACAATGGGGGACTGCGTCGGGTCGATGATTGTGTTGCTTTTAAATCATACGAAGCCAGATTAAATTAAATACTCCACCCTTATACTTTTCTAACTAACGGCATAATTTACACGTGCTGTTCAGCGGCATTTACCGACCGCTGCAGTGCTGCTCGTCCACCGGAGTTTAGTCTCCCATTAACTCACGGCAGAGTTTAGTCTCCCATTAACTCACGGCAGAGTTTATTCTCCCGTTAACTCACGGCAGAGTTTATTCTCCCGTTAACTCACGGCAGAGTTGAGTCTCCCGTTAACTCACGGCAGAGTTTATTCTCCCGTTAACTCACGGCAGAGTTGAGTCTCCCGTTAACTCACGGCAGAGTTTAGTCTACCGTTAACTCACGGCAGAGTTTATTCTCCCGTTCACGCACGGCAGATCTGGAGACACTGAATCACTTGTCAGACCCTTAAGCTCGAATCCAGCGTTCGTACAATCATAAATCATGTGTGACCGATAGTTGCCCGGTCATTAAACTAATAACATTATAGCTGAGGCCTCCCATTCCTTAAGACAGATAACAGAGTCAGGGTTGGTCATAAACGTCAACAGGCAGAAAAGGTTAGACTCCTAGGAGTAATGAGAATTAATCCCCAACAGTTTCACTCTTTTTATCATTTATGATAACCTTAAAACATTAGTTTAATAATAATTTGGTCAATACTTAAATCAATAGGCGTCTTTAGATTTGAGTGTGGTCTCACCGTACATCAATAACAATCACAAAGTAGAATAAGATTGAAACATTCAATCACAATGATTGATACAGCCAATCATAATAGAAAAATCATCTCTCATCAGAGTTTGGATCATCTTTTGTCAAAAGCACAATAATGAACAGACATAAAACAAAGATGCATAATAGCAAAAACATCTATTTTAAAATAATATGTTTTAACATTTAACCATTAGTTAATCTCAATCACTAGTCAAAAGCATTTTTAAACTTAGGGTCCTAAGAGATCCGGGTTGTCAGGGTGCGTGGAAAGGGTCGCGGAAAAAAGTAGGACCCAAATGCAGACTACAAAAACGGAAAAAGTTTTAGAAACAAAAGGCGAGCTTTATTGCAAAGCTGATAACAAAAACATTGCATGAATCAAACGGTAGCCCAGGAAAACATAAAAACTGACCGTGAAAAACATGGAGGAAGACCGGAGAGAAAAACATGAGACGTGCCGTGAAGGGAGGACAAACAAACAATGAACCGACAGGGGAACACAGGAAGAGACATGATTAAATACAGGGAGGGGTAATCAAGGAACAAGAAACAGCTGGGTAAAGGAGGGAGAAACACAAGGGCAACAGGTGAACACAATCAGACAATTAGACACACCAGGGACACTAACGACAGGGAGGAAAACACAGGGAGAAGGACCAGACAAGAAACAAGGAGGAAAACATGAAACAGGGAGAACAGAACAGCAAAATAAACCCAAACCTAGACATACAAAACTAAAAACGTGACATAACATAACAATCGTGACACAGGTAAGGTAAAAAATTCACAGTTGTGATTTGATCAATCTGTAATCTGCAAAATTGCAGTGTCTTCAATTTTAGGATTACTTTACGTTTACTTCATTACATATTACATCGAAAGACTATGGCATGATAGCATAATTACATTACTTCAACTATCAATCATTATGTCATTTCAAAATCTGAAGGGAAAAAATCAAACAATTCTCAAAATGTTTAACAATCTGAAAAGGAACAGTTTGGCAAATATTCAAAGACTTTTGTAAAAACCTGGAAAGGAAGGATTAAACATTCTTAAAACGTGAAACATCATTGTAGGTCTTTCTGTGCATGGATATACATTGAAGAATAGTGTTGTTAAACCTGATTACTGGACAATTAGGGATATTAACAGTATCTGTTATAACATTAGAAATATCTTAATATTCAATACCAAATAATCTGAAAATATTAATCAATTGATTTAGTTTAGTGTGAAAGTGTAATCTGATCTGACAAAATACATGTATCACCCCTATTTAACACATGTCTGGTCATTGGAAATATAAAAAAACAATCATTAATTGTACATCTGTAAACATCTGGTCATTCAATGCAAAGTTCATCTTTGTACGAGAGCTGGAAGAACATGTCCTCCTGACTCGTTCTCCTCCTCTCTTTATGAAACAGAGTGTCTGGTGTGTAAAGGCATCCTGATACTGTAGATTAGCACTGAGGTGCTGATTGGCTCAAAACTCTTCTTCATCAGAGCGCCATATGTCAACCCCCCCAATTGCTCTGCTTTCGTGTGGCTCATTCAGTGAGCACTGTAGATCCCCCAGTGAAATAGAGGCTCATCTGCCTGCATTCCTTCTGCTATCTGCTTGAGAGCAGTGCAACTGCGTATTCCTAGTGATGCATCCAGGTGTCCCCCCCATGATGGGAGAGGTTAGGAAGACATCAAACTGCTCCAATAAACATGGAACCTTGTATTATTGAAGCCTCTGAAGCCCTCGCTCGTCCTGCAGGGTTGTCTGCTTGAGCCCACCGAGCAGAAAGATGAAGAGAAGAACCCCCTCTCAGCAGAAAGGTGAAGTGAAGCATCCCATCTCATCAGAAAGTTGAAGAGTAGAATCCTCTCATCTCGAACGACCTCATGCTTCCTTGCCCGTGGCTGGGGGTGCTCTCTGCAGCCAGAGAGTGTGACCCTCTCTCTCTGACCCTTGGCCTTGAGATCTGTCCTAGTCATTGGGTTAACACTTGATAGGGATGTTTTCCTGAGTGCAGACAACTCAAAGTAATGGATTAGCACATTATCATGTAATTACTAAAATAGGATAGGCCCCTCAGAATTATTTGGGAGCCTTCCTGACACATGCACATGCATAAATGTAAGGTTTGTGTTAGTCATTTAACATGCACGAATCATATACTCATCAGTCCAAAGCAGAGACATGTTATTTGAAGTTAAAGGTGAGCTCGTCCCTGTGGATATAACCCCTTCTCAATGATTCTAAATGTTATATTAATTCACCATTTACCGTTTGATAACCCAACATGAAATCAATTACTCAATATAATTGACTCTTCCCTCCCTTTTCTTACATATGTCACATATGAAATAATAACTTAGGAGTCTATTTAAGCATGGTATAGTTTATAATCTATTAATTGAGAGGACTCAGTATCACCTGTGTGCAGCTTACAAAAAACAATTGTGAGAAACATATATTATGCAGGAAATTGAGACATTTGCTGAGCATACCTGATTCGGGAGGAAAAGCTCCATCCCCTTAACATCTGTGTTATTACTGAAAGCATGAATGAAAGTGGGTGTCTGAGGGTGTCATTACTGAGAAACATCAAACAAAATCAAAACCTTACATTTGCAAACCGGTTTGCATTCCTCCACTTAAGGTGACGTTATCATTGGAAACAATAAAAGGTCATTGTTTCGATGCAGAATCTATCAATTGTCTCGTTAGAGTCCCATCCCTAGTCCCATCTGACTGACCCAAGGGTTGGTGCTGGTGTGACAGGGAGGCTTCCAAGTGTCCAAAGCAGATGTCAAGCTTTCAGTTCATGGCTCGGTGGGGGGGAGCAGACCCATGTGAGACAGTATCAACGGCTGTAATGTTCAGTTTGAGGAGCGTCATTCTCTCTGGGAGCAGGAAATGGTGCCCATTCTCGGACCAGACCATTAATGTCATGTAGAGCAGCCATAGCATCTCTGTGACTGAACTCAGTCGGACTGTAGCAGGGTAGAACTGGGTGACCTTTAGTGAAGCCGTCCAAGGCCATAGACAAAATGGAACCACGTACCAACAAAAGGGACACAAGGTCATCAATGTCTCTCTTTACCTTTGGCCAAATTGTAAAACAAATTAGTGGGAAAAATGTGGAACACTAATCCATCATCATGTGAAATTTTGAGTTAATCTAAATAATTACTTATGGGTTGAAATCAAATTAACATTAGAACTAAAGTCAGTCAAAATTAAAAAGTCAAAGTTATTTTATTATTTGATCTTATGTACCATCTTTAATTTAATAATTAATCTTGATTTACGAATAACTTCAAAGAAGGCAACCATTTACAATGTGGATGAGGTGTGTGTGTGTGTGTGTGTGTGTGTGTGTGTGTGTGGTGTGTGTGTGTGTGTGTGTGTGTGTGTGTGTGTGTGTGTGTGTGTGTGTGTGTGTGTGTGTGTGTGTGTGTGTGTGTGTGTGTGTGTGTGTGTGTGCGTAAACAGCTTGTCTGCCCAAGGTGAAAACATTTGGGACAGCAGTGAGAATGTTATGAGAAACAATTTGTTGCCTAGACTGAACTCGAAGGAAGCTAGACTTGCAGATTAATTAAATACATTTGACATTCAGCTCGAGCTGGGTTCAATACTTTCTTTATGGTATTTACATTGGGCTCGAGTAGAACCCCTGGATTTGGCTTGCAGCACAAAGTGATACTGATCTCTGTCTGTTAGGATTTGGAAATTTCATGATTTAAAGTGTAGACTTGTGAAAGAGAGGCCCTTGGAAAACAACATCTATTTTTTAACTGTAATTACTTATTTTAAAGAGATTGCAACATTATACTTTTTAAAGAATTGTTCAATTCATTTAACACAATTATTATGCACACAATAAAAACTTCAACAAATATTGATCCTGGCTTAACCAGCGACCTTTACTCTATTGTTCATAAGCTCGGTTTCAGAAAACGTGTCAGTAGTTTAACAACTATTTTAATTTTAGTAATGTCTATGGGGACCAATTGGTTGATACGAGAAATAATTTGAAACAGTTTAATAAAGAATGTTAAACTATATTTAAAACTGTAATTGAACTTCAACTTATATTAATTATCTGAATCCAGTGGCCAGTTGGAATAGATAATCAACAAAGTTTCCATTTTGCAGCAACAGCGCAAAAGATTTCAACAATAATTATGTCTGAGTCTAGTTCTGTCTTATCTGTTTCGGAATGTGTTCAATACATTACGTTGTTATTCATTATTACCATACAATACATAGATTAAGAATAAATGAAACAAATAATACAACATTGACCTAATTGAGCAGACATTTTTTTTTTTTGTCGCAACCCTGATCTCCTCAGGCAGGTCTTTACGACCAGCAGTGATGCCTCTGAGGGTCTCAGGGTGTAAGACGGGCATAGGGTTTATACAAGGTCACAAAGATATCTTAACATACCAGTAATACAATTTAAAATGTATTCTTAAAGCAATATCATCTTATTTTCTTCTTACACCTACAGCGCACACCCTGAACAGTGTGCTTCTTGTTTACATTTTCCCCTGCACACTCAGATGCAGGACATAAAAACACTCTTTTGCTATTTATTTTCATTTTGCAGCACATTTACACTACCAGAATTTTGCTTTACATCTTTATATTATTTATTTTTCTCAAGTCATTTACTTTTGGTGAGATGACTAAAGTTTATTTCATTTTACCCTGGCTATGGACTGATTCATTATTAGTTGTTACAAAGCATACACAAGACGGCGGGTAGGCAAACCAATATAGACCCCCCATACAAACAATTAGACAAACAAACATGAACTCGCAATAAACACCAGCAAGGTTTTTTTTGCTCTAGTAAATAATACTATGATTATGTGTTTAAAGGTGGGGTAGGTACATTTCAGAAACCGGCTCGAGTGCACTAAAATTTGAAAGTACACAGCCGAAAATAATCCGCCCCTTCCTTACAGAGCACCACCTCCAACACACATGCAATGCACGCCCAATGAGGGCATGAGATATATTTGGGCGTGCACGAGATGGAAGGCTGACAGACAGGGCGGCAATCCAATCGGTTTAGCCCGGATGTGACGATATACCGAATATCGTGGTATCGCGGTAAATAAACGTCCCAATACCGTCGTGAGACTGACAAAATCTACCGCGATTTTTATTTATTTTTTAAACACTTTTTTTTTTTAAACCTTTATTTAACCAGGTGGTCCCATTGAGATCATCGATCTCTTTTTCAAGAGAGACCTGTCAAACATGGCAGCAAGTAGGTTACAACATGAACATAAAACAACAGAACACAAAAGGACATCGTATTTACAGGGCTACATTTACACACCTAGAGACATTGACAAGTACCAACAGTATATGTATATCTCGCCCGGTCAATAAGCCTCACCTTCTTGGCAAAAACTGTATTGTTTTTGAAGTGGTGGAGAGACAATGCACAGTTTGACCCACTGCTGTCACCCATGGCCAAAGCATATCTCTCCGTCCCACTGAGGTGGCGTTAGACTTTTTCGCTGTCCGTCATTTTGACAGACAGGATCGTAAAATGTCCGTCATAATCCCTTATTACCCGTCGGGTCTGAACAGTTCACGAGAGAGCACGCTCGTGAACTGTCAACGGGGGGGGGCGGTGTTATGCCGTGTGTGCATGCACCTCGCGGGAGCGCACACAGCGTAAAGCAAAACCTCCCAGACATGTGTTGATCTGTACGGCAAAGTACGGTTTGGAAACTATATCATTTCCTTTTGGAGGGCATGCATAACACGGCATAACACCAGAGCCTCGCTGCGGGGAAACGTTGGCACTGCTTTCAGATTTTTCCGTCATTGATAAATAAAATATTCGGTTAACGCGACCACTGCTGTCCCAGCAACATCAGTACCAAGCGAGAGAGTTTTTTCCAGAGCAGGGGATATTGTAAATGCCCAAACATCCCAGCTTATAAATACCTGGAAATGTGGACATTCTCATATTCCTAAAAACCTGTCTGATGATGCTGAGTGAGTGACTAGTGAGTTTGAGCTGAGTTACTTGAAAAACTTAAAACATTTTTATTTTATTGCAGGGTCTGATTATTAAATGTCTTTGTTTATTTGTGAGATGCAGTGGCACAAAGAAAATGCCTACTTTGTTTGGTAGTACTATAGGTACAAAAACACTGGTTTTCTTGTTCCAGTCTGTTACTGTCACTTAGTTTTTGACACTTTAAAATACTTCTATCCTACTTAAATGCTGTACAAATCAGATTTATTATTTAATAAAGAAACATTTTCCGAGTAAAAAATGTTTTATTTGAAAAAAAAAAAAATGTAATTTTTTTTCTCCCTTTATTATTCGATATCGCGATAAATACCGTACCGTGGACTTGTTATTGCGATATTATCGTATTGTGAGTTTTTGGTATCGTTACATCCCTAAGTTTGAATGATCCATAATTGACAGAAGCTTGTGTTTACACTTACCTGTTACTCATATATTAATGTCTTTGTAACTTCAGTAAACCACTACCTCACTAATTTATTTCATTCATCACGGTTCAGTAAACTAAGTGATACATGAACCAGTTTAATCATTATCATAACGTAGGATTGCAACTCTTTGAAACTGTATGTGGCTCTTAAAAGAGCTGTTGTGTTTGGGTGTGCTGGTCTCAGGTCAGTCTAAGCCCTCTCTCCGCGGATGCGGCGGGCCAGCTGGATGTCCTTGGGCATGATGGTGACCCTCTTTGCTTGGTTCATCTTACTGGGGGGCAGCTACATGGATGTCGGTGCAGTCCACAATCATTGTGCAGTTGAAGGCAGAATGAATTTATTATTGACTCAGAATGAAGCACAACTTCATGTCATACAATACATTGACTTTATTTGTAATTGTGTAAAAAAATATGAGCATTGATTAGCAAGCAGGACCTGCAGGAACAGAGAACGGTGATGGATGGAGCTGGGAAGAGAGAAGAATAAAGAAAACAGATCAACTTTATTATCGGATATTAAAAATTCAATTTCAAAACAAGTTGCCGCTCCTACAGTTTTCTAGTATGTAAAGTAGGGGTGTAACGGTTCACAAACATTTCGGTTCGGTACGTACCTCGGTTTTTTGGTCACGGTTCGGTTCGGTTCGGTACGTTTTCGGTACAGCAGAATTTTTTTCACAAAACAAAACATATATATATTTTTTTTATTATTATTAAACTGTGAATAATGTATTCACTCAAATAAATACAAAATATAATAAAATAAACATTAAGGTGCAGCATTTCGATGAACTGAAATAATCTGTATTTGAACTTTACTGTAGGCTACTAGTACTCACAAAACATAAACTATTAGTTTTGGGTTTTTAATTATTATTAAACTGTGAATATTCACTCAAATAAATACAAAATATAATAAAATAAACATTAAGGTGCAGCTTTTCGATGAACTGAAATAATCTGTATTTGAACTGTACTGTACTAGTTCCTAAGCAGCCAGCTTGACATTATGACTTGCTTGTCATTGTATTTTCATGTTTTTTTAAAGAAAAATTAACTTGTCCACATTGCTTGCTGAAAGGGCAGATCTGCTGGCACTAACAATGTCTCCTGCTGTGGAAAACACCCTCTCGCTCGGGACAGAGGTAGCAGATACAGCCAGGTAGCGCTTTGCTAACATGGCAACATAAGGATATTTTCCGTTTGTAATAGCTTTGGCTCTGTCTGAACTCTCTGCGAGTGGTGGAGGCTTACATGCTAGTGGGAGTTGGGTTTGCACTTCAGTCTTTTTTCTTTTGGTACCGGTGATATTCACGTTCGGGTGATGCCTTTTCAAGAGTGTGCAAGTTTGATGTATTGCCAGCCGCGTAACCAATGTTAGTTGAACAATGCCGACAAACAGCTTTGGTTCGGTCCACCTGTCTTTGTCCTTCATCCTTGAACGTAACTGCGAAACCAAAATGTTCCCAAACCGGAGACTTCAATGATGCTGGAGGATTTTCGAGCTCAACTTTATCTGCGTTCGCCATTCATTTTCGACAGTTCCTCAAATTACTGACTACATTTGAACGCATCTCTCTGACCAGCTCTCATAGTATGCCTCTCATCCAATGAAATGACTTGCTCGCTCTATGACGCGTTGAACCCAATGTGACCAAATTACCCTGAATGCTGCGACGCAGCACCTGAGATTACTTCCAAAAAGTTGTTCACGTTCTCAATTTTTTACGTTTAACGTTATATTCGTTCGGGCCCGTACCGAATAATTTCGGTACGGGTACGTGTACCGTTACACCCCTAATGTAAAGATAATTTCACATGACCTATGCAAAATATCACACTCAATACATGTGTGTCTCTGGGGGGTGCATTATGCCTTTGATGTATATAAATAATATACCATAACCAAATACTATTACGTACAGTGGAAATCAGGTTGCCAGAGCAGGTCAGTCCAGTGTGCATGTTCCTCAGGGTCTCAGCAGTTACAGGTGAGGTAAAGAAAATAAAACAGAAAAAGGTCAGTAACAACACTTTAAAGTAACAACACTTTGAATAATTATCTCTTTTAATAATTTTCTCTCAGTAATCACTCAACTACTGTCTTTCCAACAAACAGATTGACTCACCCTCACTATCATCACATTGAAACACGTCCAGAAGAATGTCATGCAAAGCTGCCTGCCTGCCTGCCTTCCTTCGACTCTCTCTGAACTGCCTGATCTTTTAATGTTCAATCTTAACCATTTGTGCAGAAAGCATTAAGTAGAAAAGATCGCCGATGCTAATGTGGCGTTAGCCTACCTCCCGCCCCCTTAGCACCTGGTGGAGAGGGGGCGATAGGCTACTCTTCAAATGTTTCACAAAATACTTACCATCATGACTACTCTTACAGTTTAACATTTTGGTTTACTTCATGTTAAGGCTAATACAAATGACAAGGCTAAGTAATGTGATGCTAACTAACGTGCTCGCTACTAGCTAGGTAGCTAACTTGACTGTTCCATGCAAAACATGTATATTACCTGATATGTTTGGTCCAACGACTCCTGGTCCTTTCATCAGACGGGAAGCGATAGAACGAGCAAGTGGTATGATCACTTTTGTGATTACAACCTGGTACAAAGCACACAGGCATCTTGTAAAAGTGAATTTATTGGAGCAATCTCTTATATTTATTGGAGGGAATAAATCAGTTATGAGATCTTCTTCTTCTTTGCTTTAATTGCGAGTCGCAACCAGTCTTGGAGCATTATTGCCTATGACATCACTTACGCGACCCAGAATGGGATTTGCGATTTGTAGTCTTTCTAGTTGCGTATTTTTCATAGTCTTATATCTCAACAGTTTTACGACAAACTGTGACTTTTTTTACATGGAAATTATTGTTTAAGATTGACAAACATCATATGTGTCATTCGTGGCACAATTCAAACGGGATCAAAAGATAACTTTTCTCTCTCCATTGACTTCAATGTATAATTTTGGACACTGTTTCTACACGGACCACTATTGCGGTAAGCATGTTGTAACTTCCGGTTGTTGTCATCTCCGGGTATCCCGTGTGTCCGTTCTGTTGCTGATAGCTTATTATCTTAACTTAATCGATCGTTTTAAAACTCTTGATCACGGCAACTGCCTGACGTTGTAATCACACGTTACTATAACTTAAGCTCTCACAACTCTCCTTCTCTTAGCGACTGTAACTCCACAGTTGCCTACACTCTTTTCGGGTTTGCTAACGGTAGCTACTTTAGCTTGATAGCTAGCCATGGCTCTTTCCCCACCCTCGGGTGCTATTTCCTGCTCTAACTGTCTCATGTTTGGTTACTTCCCTACCTCCTTTACTGGTACCGGTACATGTGTTAAATGTAGTATAGTTGTTAGGTTGGAGGCGGGAATCATAGACATAGAAGCCCGGCTCCGCATCTTAGAAAGAAACTCAGCTACAGTAAAGCCCATGTTAGCCGGTGCGGACCGGCAAAAGGTAGCTCCTATTAGCCGTCCCCCGGCAACTCCCGAGCAGCAGGGAGACTGGGTGACTGTTCAGAAGGGGCATAACGCGAAACCCGCAGGTCCCCACCAACCCGTTCACGTATCTAACAGATATTCCCCACTCAGCGAGACACCCGCTGAGAAGCCAACTCTGGTTATTGGTAGCTCTATTATGAGACACGTGAAATTAGAGACCGAAGCCTCCACAGTCACATGCATTCCGGGGGCCAGAGCGGGCGACGTTGAGGCGCATCTTAAACTGCTGGCTAAAAATAAACGTAAATACAGTAGGATTGTTATTCACGTCGGTGGTAATGATGTTCGTATACGCCGATCAGAATGCACCAAACTTAATGTGGAGTCGGTGTGTAGTTATGCTAAGACAATGTCGGACACCGTAATCTTCTCTGGTCCCCTCCCCAATCTGATCAATGATGACATGTATAGCCGCATGTCATCATTTCAGCGCTGGTTGTCTTGGTGGTGCCCAGCAAACAATGTGGGCTTCGTAAATAATTGGACAGCCTTCTGGGGAAAACCTGGTCTGATTAAGAGAGACGGCATTCATCCTACTTTGGAAGGTGCAGATCTCATTTCGGCAAACATTTCAGGGCTTTGTGGACTTAATCCATGACAAACTGGAGTTGAGACCAGGAGGCGGAGTCGCAGTCTTACACGCTTCTCTGCGCTCTCTCCTAGGCAGTCATCCATAGGAATCCCGAACCCAATAAAATACCCAATATTAGCGGTGTGTGTGTCTGCCCAAGGACAAGTTAAGGTAAAACCTAATAGAGGTGTCATACATAATAACCTAATCAAAGTAAATGTAACAACTACTACAGTGCAACAAAACAGGAATATTAAATGTGGTCTCTTAAAACAAGATCTCTAGCATCTAAAGCAATATTGGTAAATGATTTAATATCAGATTATAATATTGATATATGCTGTCTCACTGAAACTTGGTTGAGACATGAAGAATATGTCAGCATAAATGAGGCCACTCCACCCAGCCATATCAATACTCATATTGCCCGAGGCACGGGCCGAGGAGGTGGAGTTGCAGCCATCTTTGACTCAAGTTTACTTATCAATACTAAACCAAAATTAAATTATACCTCCTTTGAAAGTCTCGTTTTTAGTCTTACGCATCCGACCTGGAAAACTTTGCAGCCAATCTTATTTGTTACAGTGTACCGTGCACCAGGTCCTTATTCAGAATTCTTATCTGAATTCTCTGAGTTTTTATCAACTTTGGTTCTTAAAACAGATAAAGTAATTATCGTAGGTGACTTTAATATTCATGTTGACGATGATAAAAATAGCCTTACTGTTGCATTTAACTCTATATTAGATTCTGTTGGTTTTTGTCAGAGTGTAAATAAACCAACCCACTGCTATAATCACACTCTCGACCTTGTTCTGACTTATGGTATTGAAATTGAGCAACTATTAGTCGAACCGCATAATCCTGCTTTATCCGACCATTTCTTAGTAACTTTTGAAGTACTGTTACTAGACTACAAAGCATTAGTCAAAAGCTCCTGCAGCAGAAACCTATCTGTTAGTGCTATGGCCAAATTTAAGGAAGAGATTCCACCAATACTTAACTCGATAGCATGTCTGCATGTAAGGGAGGAAACTTATACAAAATGTACACCACCCCAAATTGATCATGTTGTTGATAGTGCTACAGATGCGCTGCGAATAAAATTAGACTCTGTTGCTCCTTTGAAAAAGAAGAAAATAAAACAACATAGACTAGCTCCATGGCATAATGCCGAAACCCGCAAAATAAAGCAAAAGTCGAGACAACTTGAAAGGATATGGCGTTCTACTAAACTTGAAGAATCTCGTTTAATTTGGCATATTACTCTCAATGAATATAAGAAAGCACTGCGTAAAGCGAGAGCAGCCTACTACTCTTCATTAATAGATGAGAATAAGAATAATGCAAGATTTCTTTTCAGCACTGTAGCCAGGCTGACAGAAAGCCACAGCTCGATTGAGCCTTCTATTCCCATAGCACTCAGTAGTAATGATTTTATGTGCTTTTTTAACGATAAAATTGTTACTCTTAGAAACAAAATTAATGACCTCTTGCCTTTGACCAGTATAGTGTTATCAACAGCTCCCGGAAACGTAAGTTCTAATATTACACTAGATAGTAAACTAGAATGATTTTCAGCCATAAACCTTGAACAATTAAATTCAATGATTCTCTCTTCTAAACCATCAACGTGCATGTTAGACCCAATTCCAACTAAGCTGTTGAAGGAAGTTTTTCCATTAATTAGCACTTATTTATTAAATATTATGAATATGTCTTTATTATCAGGCTATGTTCCACAATCATTCAAAGTAGCAGTGATAAAACCGCTTCTTAAAAAGCACAACCTCGATCCAGAGGTTTTAGCCAACTATAGACCTATTTCTAATCTTCCGTTCCTCTCAAAAATTCTTGAGAAAGCGGTCGCAAAACAGTTGTGTGATTACTTAAAAAACAATGATTTATTTGAAGCTTTTCAGTCTGGCTTTAGAACACATCATAGCACAGAGACAGCTCTGGTTAAAGTCACAAATGACATTCTAATAGCCTCTGACAAGGGACGTGTCTCTATTCTTGTTTTGCTCGATCTCAGTGCTGCATTTGATACTATCGACCATGATATCTTATTGCAAAGACTAGAGCACTTAGTTGGCATACAGGGAACTGCTTTAGACTGGTTTAGGTCCTATCTATCTGAACGCTCTCAGTTTGTACGTGTCAATGATGAATCTTCCACGCAAACCAAAGTTAGCCATGGAGTGCCACAGGGCTCAGTGCTCGGACCTATTTTGTTCACATTATATATGCTTCCGTTAGGCAATATTATAAGGAATCATTCTGTAAACTTTCATTGTTATGCGGATGATACTCAACTATATTTATCAATCAAGCCTGATGAAATTAATCATCTAAATAAAATTCAAGACTGCCTTAAGGACTTAAAAACGTGGATGACCTTAAACTTTTTGATGTTAAACACGACCAAAACTGAAGTTATTGTACTTGGCCCGAAGAATCTACGAAACAAATTATCTAAGGATATACTAACTATGGATGGCATTAATTTGGCCTCCAGTGAGACTGTAAGGAATCTTGGTGTTATATTTGATCAGGATTTATCCTTTAACGCCCACATAAAATCAATTTCAAGGACCGCCTACTTCCATCTACGTAACATTGCAAAAATCAGGCATATCTTGCCTCAAAACGATGCAGAGAAACTAGTCCATGCATTTGTTACTTCAAGGCTGGATTATTGTAACTCTTTATTATCAGGGTGTACCAAGAAGTCAGTCAAGTCGCTTCAGCTGATTCAAAATGCTGCGGCTCGTGTACTAACCAGAGTTAGGAAAAGGGACCACATTACTCCTGTTCTGGCTGCCTTACACTGGCTCCCTATAGAACACAGGATAGAATTTAAAATTCTTCTTCTCGCCTACAAAGCCCTTAATGGGCAGGCGCCATCTTACCTTAAAGAACTCATTATACCCTACTGTCCTACTAGGGCATTGCGTTCCAAGAATGCAGGGTTGTTGGTTGTTCCTAGAGTCTCTAAAAGTACAATGGGAGCCAGAGCCTTTTCTTATCAAGCTCCACATTTGTGGAATCAGCTTCCAGTTTGTGTTCGGGCGGCAGACACCCTATCCGTTTTTAAGAGTGCGCTTAAGACCTTCCTTTTTGATAAAGCTTATAGTTAGGGCTGATTAGATCCAGCCCCTAGTTTTGCTGATATAGGCTTAGTTTGTCGGGGGACATCTTACTTCTTCCTTCTCTCTGTCTATACCTGTGTACTCTCATGTTCCGATTAACCCAGCTTCCCCAAATGTCTTTCTTTTTGGTGTCTATATACGCCGGGATCCGGAGTCATGGATGATCCTGCGCTCCTCTGTCCTGGATCGTGAGCCCTGGATCTTGAGTCGTGGCTGTGGTCCTGGATCATAGGCCCTGGATGGATATCCTCGTGGATTCATCTTCCTATTATACACACATGCATTTCCAAACATTTGGACTACCTATGTTGCAAATGTATTATCTTTTCAATTTACACACGGCATCTATTGCACGTCTGTCCGTCCTGGGAGAGGGATCCCTCCTCTGTTGCTCTCCCTGAGGTTTCTCCCATTTTTCCCTTTAAACTGTGGGTTTTCTCCGGAAGTTTTTCCTTGTACGATGTGAGGGTCTAAGGACAGAGGGTGTCGTATTGTCATACTGATATTTTGTACAAACTGTAAAGTCCACTGAGAAAATGTAACATTTGTGATATTGGGCTATATAAATAAACATTGATTGATTGATTGATTGATTTTCCGCTTCCGGGGTCCCATGGACCGGAAGTAGATGGGCGTGACTTCGCCACATACAGTCTATGATTCAGATGCACGTTTTTACTCTGCATTGTTGTCTAAGAAAACATATGCCTGTAAGTGTTTCTATGCTCTGTTGTTTCAACATTGTTAATGAAGAGTATGTTTGAGGGATACATTGTTAAATGTTGGAAATATTGCTGTGAATTCATAGTTGCAACGATGTATGCTAACCGCTAGCCTTTCAATGTAATTTCCCATAGGGGTTAGCATGAAGCTAACGCATCGTTTATGATATGGTTGTTAACACACGCGTGAAATGTATGATATGTTAAATGTTTGCTATGCTTGAAATGAATGTACATGTTCTTGTGTGTCCAGGTGTACAGTGCTTTCTGATTAAAACTTTAAAACGGAACTTCTGAAGCCGAGTGTTCTTCCTGTTGTCTGTCTGCCCCGCTACGGGAGCGGGGGCAGAATAGTGTTGTTTTAAAAGTGTAAAACAGTTGTATTGAATAAGAATTGCATTTGATGTTACTTAATAATTATATTTAAATATTACCTACATATTTATTAAATGAAAGATAAGAATAGCAAGTAAAAATAACCAGAAAAGCCAAATATTTTTTACTGGAGATTTGTAATAAAATGCACATGTAATCTTAAGTAAAATCTACTATACAATAGTAAATAAAATGTACTCGGCTCCTCCCGTTTTGCCAGTACTGTGGTATTAGTGGTTTTGGAAGAGGGGAGTTTTTCACAAATCAAGCGCTCCCTAACTCATGCCTGGCTGTGACGTAAATGGTGTGCGGCCGTGAAGCCAGGACAGTAAACAAACATGTCGCCGGTAGTATGGGACTATTTCAAAGTTTCAGAGTTAGATAGTTCGCTTGCTATTTGTATTAACAAATGCAATGCAGAAGTTCCACGAGGAGGGAAAAAGGCAACGAGCTATAATACTTCCAACCTGATTAGTCACCTGAAACATCGCCATCGCTACGATGGTGTGTTAAAAGCGTACGAAGACGCCTGCGCTGCTAAACTAGCGGCGAATCCAAAGCCAGCTGCAAAGGCACCGGGGCTTTTACCTATCGACGAGGCTTTTGAAAAACGACCCCAGGGCTAAAACGATCTCTAACTTCATAGAAATGATGGCGCTTGACGAGAGTCAAAACTGTTCTTGGCTTTCTTTTGTTCATAGTAGTAATGCTCATGTCATTTGCTCACTACTAGTCTTTTTTTTACCACCAGGTGTGCAAATACTACAGGTACATTTAATATATATTATATTATTATCGGTTATCGGTATCGGTCTTGAGAAGCAGGAAGTTATCGGTATCGGTATCGGTTTCAAAAACCAATATCGTGCATCCCTAGTATGCATTGCAGGAGCCATAAGGCTGTATAATAACTGCTCAATTATACTGGTGTATGTGTTTTATATTGATTTCTCTGCTTTATTCTTTCATAAATGTGAGGACTAAAATTGCTCCAAGCATTTTGGGGTGCAGGTTTGCAGGACAGGAGACTAGATGAGGGGAGGGGATCCAAGAGGGAAGTCTGAAGAATGTGTGTGTGTGGAAGCTGTAGGAATACGAGCCAGATGTGTTTGTTTTGCTTTAAACTAAAAGACTGTTTCCGGTTCATCTCGGCTGGCGCGCACTGATACGCTACGACACGCCATCTTTTTGCATCCCCAATGAGATAGCCTAAAAGGAGGCGCATCTGACCACAGCTCCTCCTGTTTTGTTTTTTGGGCGCTATGCACCCCCGACCAAGAGAACATATACTTTTTTCCGCTACCCTTTCTCTCCAACAACTGCACAGTTAACTGTAGTCCTACACGACCAGCCTATACACCCGCCATCGAGTTAATCACAACGATGAAACACAGTTCTGTTCTACACTTGCTTGCCACTGCTCACCCGTGATCAATTAGCCTATAATGTTATGTATGCACCCCGGACCGGCACCAGTTCCTCCAGCAATGTAGGGAACTGTGAGTTCCTCCAGCAAGGTAGGGAACTGTGGCGCATCGGGTGATGCACGCACCTCACTCTGCCCCGGTCTTACCAGCACGTAGAAGACGGTCACAAACAACGGGAGAGCTTTTAGACCATCTCGTTTTTAATAGAGACGGCGGTGGTGTGAGTTAAAGCTATAGACAAAAAAAGCTGTGACTTTCTCCCTCTCAGCTGCACCGCTCCAGCCACCCAAACACGGGGGGTTATTTACACACACACCCGCGGGTGCTGCTGGAGCCGTGTTTAGAGAGGCGATGGGAGTAATATCTCTGGCTGCTTATTTTTAACTGCTAGTGTTGGCCGCTGAAACCTCCAGATTCGGCGATTCGTTCAATACAAATCTTTACATTGCTTTCATACATAAGTTCCACTTTACTGATGCCTTTCTTTAAGGTTTCTCTAAACATGAGCTGTGCATGCTTGTATGGCACTTTCCGAGCAGCATACACAGAGAAAATCAGCCAGGACAGAGTCCCCAGACACTGATCCCCTGGGTTTTTATCCCCAAATGTTCATTAACCAAAAACGAAACACAACCGTTGATTTTAGGATACCGTCAATCACAGATTCTGGTAAGGCAATGTCCAAATGTGGATTTGAAATTACACTTACCAATTCTGAAGATGTGTTGGTATCCTGCTGACAACGCCAATTTGTAAGGGAAACTTCTGCAGCAATGAAGAGTCAGGACTCAGAGAGACACGAGGAGAGTTGGAGCTTTGATGTCAAACACTGGTGGTTTATTACAAGTATCGGCCGGAGAAAAGTCACAGCAGCCAGAGGTTCTGACTGCACGGGTGGGTTGCCACATCAATTCTGCCGCGCCTCTCTCTCGCTAGATCTTTTAACTAGTTCACAGGGAGTAATCAACATATTGGGGGAGATAACGTAAACATTCTAGGAACACTGGAGATAGCTTCAACATCTGGAGACACTGAATCACTTGTCAGACCCTTAATCTCGAAGCCAGCGTTCGCACAATCATAAATCATGTGTGACCGATAGCTGCCTGGTCATTAAACTAATATCAACATTATAGCTGCGGCCTCCCATTCCTGACAGATAACAGAGTCAGGGTTGGTCATAAACGTCAACAGGCAGAAAAGGTTAGACTCCTAGGAGTAAGGATAATTAATCCCCAACACATATGATGTTTGTCAATTGAAAAGATAATTTTGCAAGTCAAAACAATTAAAATGTGTCGTAAAACTGTGAAGTAACAATTTTTTTTGTGTGAAACGCTTAAAGAGCCTGTGACACGAGTTTTCCCCATCATCCAAACCCATCAATTTGAGTAAATATTGTCCCCTAGAAAACCGTTACTGAACTGATTTTGGATATTTGTACTTTGATAACCATTAATCTGCCCTTCAATGTTGACCATTTTCTGGATCTTCTCGGGGATTCTTCAAGTCCCGCCAAATGATGTGTGACGTCATTGCGGGCACAGCGCTCCAGCTGCACCTATCAGGATCCCCGCATCTGCATGTAAACGCACGATGGCGCACACAGCAGCAAGCTCAGACAGCGATGACAGTTTAATGTTGAACGTGTCTGAGAGCTCATATGAGGCTGAAGGATCGGTTTATGTTGGATCTATTAGAAGTTTAGGAATTAGGTGCGTCAATATGGGCGATCATACGGTCATGTAGCCAGTGGTGGAATGGGACTAAAAATCATCCCGGGACTCTCGACCGGCCCACTTCGGTACCGCTAGTAAATTGTCAACGGGGGGAGTGGGGGATGTCGGGCGGTGGGTGCTGTAGATAGTAAATGTAAATATGTAAATATTTGTGTCACTGCATCCTGGTAAAATACAAATATAATGTATAATGTCTGTGTCTTTGACATTAGCGCTGCTAGCCACCTGTGCCCTGTACTACGAAGCCATTTCAACATACCCTGGATATGTTTGAGTAACAAACAAACTAACAACAACAAACTAACAAACGAGATCTCGCTAAGCGGTCATACGACGCTGGTTATCAACTCGGTAAATCAAGCCAGGGTTTCTCTCACCAGCTGAGAGCGCGTTCACGTCTAAGACACGAGTGGATCTGACTTTAATTACATTTGACTCGAGTGTTTCGTCAACATAATGTGTTGCTTAAAATAATACTTCTGCATACAGTATGTGACACTGTAAGTGTTGCACGGCCAGATACGGCTGGAGAAGCTGACTCAGATAAGGAAATATGATATATTATGATATTATATGATCGATGATCTGATTGATGATGTAATATGAATGATAATTGCGACACGTCGGCGTCTTCTCTGCATACGGCAGTTTAAACTGTATTTCCTTTATCCTGTAATATGACTTCAGAGATTTAAACTCCGCACACTGAGTTGATCTCTTTTCTATAGACGCCGGAGGCGGGCAGCGTCAGGTAAAAAAAGTTATTTAGCCTTCCCAAACCTGAGCCTCACGCGCCGCCTATGTGCTAGTGACTTATCCGACCGGCCCACTTCGGTACCGGCCCATCGGGATTGGTCCCAATGGCCAGTCCGCCACTGCACCCAGCCCACGTAAACTGTCAACGGGGGGATCCTCGCTGCGGGGAAACGGTGGACCAAGTGTCCCGATCGGAGTGGGAATAATAATAATCCGTGCATTTTATCCATTAATTTCCCCAACATTGTGGTAAAAAACCACACGTTTAATCCATGTTGGTGTACTACAACTACAAAAAGCATCGGTTTGTTTTCTCATCAGGAAATGCAGACCGGCTCAAACAAACGATTTTTAATCATCATCCTCACGATCATTTAATCTATCATATGTTCGCCGAATTGACATGAGAGCACTAATAAATGTAGTTTCATCCACTTGAGTTTACAACTACAAAAATAATCGATTTGTTTTTATATCACATCCTACGGGAGGAAATTCAGTAGCTCTCACTAGCGATTTTTAATCCTAATTTAATCATCATCTTCACCACGATCATTTATGTTTATGTTCGCCAAATTGACATGAAAGCACTGACAAATATGAATATACTGTAGTCAACTTCATTAAAACGTTGTTAACGTGCCTAAACTCAGTAATTCACCATTTCTACGCATGACAACACACTTTGTCCGTGTTTGGCTCTCTCGCCGCACAGTGAAGTGTTCCTGCATTGACGTGTTCCTGCATTGACGTCACTTCCGGCTTCCCCCAAAACTTCAAAATGAGTCGAAGGAATTTCCCCGCGATGTTCGAAATTATTGATATTTAACGGAACGGTATCGCACCATCTTTTTTAAACTGACGGTTCGAGATGACGAGTAGCCCAATATTTCATTGCACAACAGTTGTTGGGATGCTGTCACAGGCTCTTTAAGGCGAGACACGGCAGGCAAAAACATCGTTTTTCAAGTACTGGTCAATATTTAAACATGCTATTTCAGAAAACGTGTAATACAAAAAACAATTGCCTTATTGTAAGTAATTAACTGGAGAAATTTCTAGCTGATACCTTTAAGTTAAAAAAATTACCCTATTCACCTGGGGTGTCTCGCCTTAATGAACTACATCTCTGGTCTCGCAGATTCTCACAACAACACACGTCCGTCACTACTGTCTTGTCAAAAAAGTGATTGACTACCCTCACTATCAACACAATGAAACACGTCCAGAAGAATGTCATGCAACGCTGCCTGTCTGCCTGCCTTCCTTTGATTCTCTCTGATCTTTTTAATGTTTAATGTCAACCATTTGTGCAGATAGCATGAAGTAGAAAATATCGCCGGTGCTAATGTAGCGTTAGCATTACTCTCCCGGGCTTAAATGGCGTATTATAGAATGATCACACCGGTGTGACAGTACTCTTCAAAGGGTTCACGAAATATGACTACTACTCTTACTGTTTAACATGTTGGGTTACTTGATGTTACTTCATGTTAAGGCTAATAAAAATGACAAGGCTAAGACTGTAATGCTAACTAACGTTCTTGCTACTAGCTAGGTAGCTAACTTGATCCAGCTACTCCTGGTCCTTTCATCAGACGGGAAGCGAAAGAACGAGCAAGACCCATTGCTGGTATGATTACAGCCTGGTACTAAGCACACAGGCATCTGCTTTTATATTCCACTTTTATACCTTACCGGACAATGCATGTCACAAGTTGACGACACACACACACACACACACACACACACACACACACACACACACACACACACACACACACACACACACACACACACACACACACACACACACACACACACACACACACACACACACACACACACACACACACACACACACACACACACACACACACACACACACACACACACACACACACACACACACAACTTAACTCAGGGGTGTCAAACTCAAATACATAGTGGGCGAAACTAAATAATCGGTATAAGTCGAGGGCCGGACTGGTTCAATGTTTATTGCAAACCTTAATGAAATGAACTTATTGCATATAAACCTGGAACTTACTAAGCTTAAATTATTGCCTATAAAAACAACATTAAACATTAAATAAATGAAATGTAATACCACACTTTTTTTTAACTCTTCTACCTTCTGGAGCCCCTGTTTCATGTCCAGATGCATGAACCTGTCATAGTGTTTCGTTTCATAGTGTCGTCCTATGTTGTATTCTTTCATCACAGCCATACATTCTCCGCACACAGGACAAACAGGTTTTGCCCTTTATATCCCCGAACATATATTCTGCTTCCCACCTGCCTTGGAAATCCCTGTTTTCAAAGTCCACCTTTCGTTTAGCCATTTTTCGGAGAGAGGGATAGCTGAATTGTTTACCATATAGCACTCCAGATCGGACTCACATGGGTGTGTCCCAGTCAAAAGCTCAGTGGATCCCAGTGGCTGGGGGTGTTGCCAAATTTCCCCATTTGTTCAATTACAGGATTTAACCATGAGATGGCGCTTCATTCACAAAATACACAAAGACAACTGGGTGTTGTAGAACTTACGGCCCGTCTACACTACAGGCATAACAAAATATTGAAGCTGGGCGTGTCTGAAGCTTGGCGATTTCTCGCGCCCAAGGCGACCAACAACCACTCACATGAATCTCCCGCCCCCGACATACAAAGCAATAGCAATGTTAAAACGAAGTAAACTGGATATAAAATCCCCAAACAGGCGAAAACCTACCAGTTTCACCCACTGTCTCTGCCACCTCCCTCCATGCCTGGTTTCTCCGGTTTGTATCCCGGTAAATAGTTCTGGTCGTAAAGAACCGGGTGATTTGCTACCGTAATTTCTCGTTTGGAATATGAGGAAATTAACTGCGGTCTGGCTCTCCCAGCTTGCACGCGGTTTGATTGGCTAGCGCTTGTACTGGCGGGATTTGCATAAACGGGATTTGATTGGCTGATGCCAAGCGTCGAGCCTCAAAAGTTGAACATTGTTCAACTTTTGATGCCGATAGATGCTCGTGATGCTTGCAAAGCCATGCCATGCTCCCCACAATGCAGTTCGGCGAAGTTTCAAAATCTTCTACGTCACCCCATTCAAATGAATGGGCGAAGCATTGAAAGCATTTTTCGATGCCTGTAGTGTAGACGGGGCGTAAGTCTGTTTGCAGCTCTGCAGTTGTGTTTGTTGAATACTGTAGCATTTAATCACTTATTTGTTACTGTATGGTTTTCACAGGCTACTATAATGAAAAAACATCAATATTTTAGATCAAATAAAGTATATAGTTTGCTTTATGCAGTATATTTCTTGTAATATTGTTGGGGTGTTTTTACACAGTACAGTAGATTGAAGTAAATCAACTTATACATTAAGATAAGATAAGATGGACCTTTATTAATCCCGTGGGGAAATTCAGTAGTTCAAACAGCAACAGGGTGAGAGTGAAAAACAGGACAGCACAGATTCACACAGATTAATAAAATCAAAAATAAGATGAGTGATACAAATAATAATAATGAGAAACTATGAAATAAGAAATGAATAAAACTAAAATGTAATTATCATATATTATAATGTATTGTATTATTAAGTAATATAATACATTAACCCCATTATAGCAGATGCCACATTTATGCATCAATAATTACAACAGAGTATTTCTAAATACAAGTTGTAAAAATACTTATATGTATTTAATATTAACCCTTTGGAGTCGACCGTCATGCCGGCATGATCAGATCACATGACCTGTTCAAGCCGGTGCCGCATAAAAACAACAGTCCGGACAACATTGCCGTGTGTTTCTGTCGAAAGTACTGGCTTGAAACGGAAATGGAAGCACATGTTTTAATTTCTTCGCCGTATTTTATCATTTTACGAAACGGAAAATACTGGAAACTGTAGATTCTGCTCAACAGGATGTATTTACCAGGGAGGGGGTGAGGTAATCAGGTAAACGGAGTGATACGAAACGAGACAAAAAAAGACGAAGAGGGACGGCGGGAACCGAAGAGAGACGGCGGGAAATGGAGAGAGACGAAGATATACGAAGACAGGCGGCGGGAGACTGCGATTGAAGTAAAGTGACGGACAAACATTGAGAATTTAGATATAGTTAGATAGATTTAGAGTTTTGAAGATTCAACTATGATGAAGAGAACTCTGAACGTGAGTCAAGCTTTAAGCTTGTTTTTTGACATGGAGGAGGAGGAACCTGTGATGTTGCCCTCTGTGTCGTATTGACAGAAACTGCTTTGAAGCGTGGCACAGATAAAGACAGAAAAAACTGATTTTTGTACATAATGTGTATATATATATATTTGTATTATATTTATAATAACACTTTTGCCTTATCAGAATGAAATCCCATGCTACCTCAATCAAACTTTCACATTATCATAGTGACATCCCATGTATATATTTCCAGCTTTTAAATGGTTTCGTTGTGTATGTTTGTGTTACCTATATGAAAAATAATATCATTTTCAAAATCTGTTTTTACGTTTTTTTGTTGTGATTTTGGGTCCAAAATGTTCATATATTATCTCAAAATGAAAGAAATAACTATCAGGTTATATAGGTGAGGTTGTCCTTAAAAAAAGATACCAAACATTGACCTGCCAAACATTTATTAATGGGGTTTAGTAAGACAAATCAAAAGTATGTGAAAACGGCCAAATTAGCCCAGGACTCCAAAGGGTTAATAACATAATGATTACTTTCAGATGATAATACTTTTAAGGGTTAGGTCCGGTCTGACAGCGCTTAGCTCTCTGCTGCAGAGAAGATCACTGCTCTAAACAAATTCAAAAATCCTACATCCAAACGAAATAAATATAATTAATTATGATGAATACGTTAAGTCTTGTTCATTGTTTTTCACTTTTATTAAATGTTTGATATTTCCGGCACAAACCCTTTCATACCGGCAATGCGCGATAGAAGCAACATAAAGTGCGACAGTTTAAATATGCCAGTGTTAATTTCGTCAACGAAAACTATGACGAAAAATGTTCGTCAACGACCTTTTTTACATGACTAAGACGAGACGATGACGAGCTAAAAATAGATTCTTGATAACGAAAACTATGACGAAATGTATAGTTTTCGCTGATGAGACGAGACAGACTAAGGTGTTAATGGTGGACTATCGGACATTCAAAATGCAGCATATTTCCCCCAAGTGTCTGTCAAAATGCATTTTACGTTTCTAACTTGCAATATCATTATTTCCGCTCTCTTCACTCCAGAAGAGCGATCTCCCTGTGTCTCTCTGTGTGCGGGGGATCACAGGAGGGGGGGGTGGGAGAGCTGTGGAATGTGACTCCACACATTCCGATGGCCAATTAGTTTTAAACAAAGAGTTCCCAACATACAGCATAGACACATCGCGTGAGGCTCAGGTTTGGGAAGGCTAAATAACTTTTTTTTACCTGACGCTGCCCGGCTCCGGCGTCTATAGAAAAGAGATCAACTCAGTAAAAGCACCGCCTGCTGACCAATCAGAGCTCAGTGTGCGGAGTTTAAATCTATCAAGTCATATTACAGGATAAAGGAAATACAGTTTAAACTGCCGTATGCAGAGAAGACGCCGACGTGTCGCACTTTATCATTCAGATATAATATCATAATATATCACATTTCCTTATCTGAGTCAGCTTCTCGAGCCGTATCTGGCCGTGCATCACCTACAGTGTCACATACTGTATGCAGAAGTATTATTTTAAGCAACACATTAAGTTGACTAAACACTCAACTCTACTATTTACTTAGTAGCCTACATATCTGACATGAACGATTAAACACATTTGTGCATTCTTTATGAATGCAAACCGAGTCAAGCCGACTCCGGAGGAAATCATATTTTGTTTATTTTTAACGAAATAAATGTGATTTAATCCACATAATTTACTGTGTTAATTGTTTACTGAAGTATTGTTTAACTTAAAGGTGCCTGATGTGAACATTTCCAGAATGTATTGTCTTAACTTTTTAAATGCCTCTGTGATGTGCTGTTACCCATTTAACGAATACTATACACCTTAATTCATGTAATAAAAAAATCTCAGGCCAGTAACACTCAAAGCTAAATGTGCAATACCATGCTATGTTACTATTTATAATGTTATTGTTGTTACAACAGAAGATGTTTTTATTTAAATTGAAGTTAAATGCATCAATCTGGTGCACTGAGGGCAAAATTAAGAGATTTGTGGATACAGCTCTCAACACTCATATGAAACAGAACTGTTCTTACAATGTGTGTTGGAAGGTATTAAATTACTATGCATATATTATTGTGTAAACACACAGCTGATCACCTGAGAGCTGCAGTTTCATTCAGACTGTTTAAAAAAATGACGGTCTTATTTCAACAACTCAATGTGTGATTATTATAGCAGTAATATTAGACACTAATAATACAGTAAACTATTAACACTGTACATATTATTGTTTGCCCGTGGGATTAGGATTATCGGTAGTGAGAGCCGCTGCATTTTCCTCCGGTCGGATGTGATATAAAACAAAGCGATTATTTTTGTTGTTGTAAACTCACGTGGATTAAACTACATGTATTAGTGCATTCATTTCAATTCGCGAACATATGATACATTAAATGATCGTGAGGATGATGATTGAAAATCGTTTGTTTGAGCCGGGCTGCATTTCCTGATCTAAAAACATAGCGATGTTTTTGTACTTACGCCAACGTGAATTAAACATTATTTTGTTAAATAAAAACATGGGGATGTTTAGTAAATGATTACATGTCTCTTATTTAGCACAGAATATGATCCTATCCGTGACATATGGATCTTAACAAATATCCGCTATATCAGATACCTGTAGATCAGCTGTTTATTTCACATGGGTTCCAGTGTGGCAGCTTATTAATCACGGCTCCCCCTGGTGGATCCATGATCCATTGCAGCTGGTTTCATTATAATTAAATGTATTTATCAAGGGGGCGTTTCAAGTCCTGCGGGGGGGTTTTCCTTTTCAGCAGGGGCCCACCCCGTGTCGATCACGGATCCGCACGGGTAGGCGTCTGAAATGAAGCGCTACATATGTAAGTGACTAGCTCACTAAGGCTGCTATTGAGCGAGTGGATCAAAGGCTTACGCTCACGGGCCCTCAATTGACATGACAATGCACTGGTAGTGCATTGTGGGATTTGTAGTATTAGTAGTGCATGCAATATACCGGCAGGCCAGATCTAATAGTAATTATAAATTATTCTGCGGGCCAAAGATAGTTCCACCGCGGGCCGGTTTTGGCCCACGGGCCTTGAGTTTGACATGGCCCGTGGTTTGTTCTGTTCTGTTGTTTATGTTTTTATGTCTTAATCTACTGCTGCAGGTCTCCCTTGAAAAAGAGATCATTGATCTCAATGGGATTTCACCTGGATAAATAAAGGTTTGAAATTAAATTAAATGAATGTATGACTTAGATCAGGGATGGGCAACTTTGATGGTGGTGGGGGCCACATAATTGATGTACTGGCCACCAGGGGGCTGCAGATTCACTTGGAACACACACACACACTACATGTATTGTATGTAATTATTAACAAATATACTAAGTCTGACATCTTCATTGACATTTTACAATCTTTCAGGGACCATCCTCTAATAAGCTCACTAAACAAATATCACTTCACAGAAATGTTATTCAATTTTTACAAGTGGCATGTTTGTATTGAACAGGTTATTTAACAGTGGAATACAACTATTTTAAACTATTGGAAAGCACGGAAAATGTGTGCGCATTGAGATTAACCATTAAGATGACATAAACATGAAGTCATGAACACTAACCCAGACATTAGTTGTCTAACTTGAACCTAAGACACTTGTAGCCTGTCTCTGCATTCCCCTTATTCCACAATAAGGGGAATGTCAACACAGACACCTGTCAACCCGCACTCTGCTGTTCCTCAGCGCCGGTATTTGAAATCATGTACGCAGCTCCCGGCGTAACTAGGAGTCTAGTGGACGGTATCAGTACTACAAGTAAAACAATTACAAATATATATATATATTTTTTTAATGAATTACGTTGTTTATAAATTAATCTGAGGGCCGCAAAAAGAAGCGGTGGGGGCCGCCATTTGCCCATCCCTGACATAGATTGTATTTCAGTAACATTTTGCAGTTTCTGCAAAATGTTACTGAAATACTGAAATGCATCCCAGGATGGGATTTGAATCGTAGTGTTGGTGCAGGGCAGTCTCCTGTAAAGCAATCACAAGCATATACAGTAAAAATCACAGGAGGGGAATTTAAAGGGGGTGCCAGGGTTGTTTGTGCCACTCAGTCACCCGCTAATGAGTAATCAACTTTCACAGCTTGAGTGTTGGGGTGGTAATTCGGGTTGCACACCATGTTCCTGAACCGTAGAGTAGCGATTCATTATCATGAAGATCTGTATAATCAAACAATTAGTGAATTTCTTCTCATCAACAAGGCCTGCTCCCTGTCTGATGTGCTCGTTGGTGACGGGGACTTTGAGGGGGGGGTGGGGGGTGAGGGTGGCTGACAACTGGCTGCCTCTCTTTCACAATCCCTGGCTGTGTTCCAGCTCGGGGCGTTGCAAGGGTTAAACAGCTCTGATGAATGCTCACACACTCGTAGATGTGTCAGACTGAGGAGGAGAGCCACTGGGACAGTAATTGACACAACTGTAAAATGTGAGAGCGGGGGGGGGGCAGAGGATGGAAGGATTGTTTATGAGAGATGACGGTAGGAAAAAAAAGAGATGCATCTAAATGTGTCAGCGCTTGCTCCTGGTTTCCAGCCTTACTTCTGAAAACAGATTAATTTAAATCTTTATAGAACAAAGCAACATTCTCACAAGATGTTTTATTTTGAATGTGTCTGTGATTTCTCTTGTGTCTGGCTTGAACAGATTTGTGGAACAAACTCATTCTTCCACCAGGTTGTAAAGTTTCAATTGTTTTAAATGAATCACTTCTTTCTTGAAATCTCAAGCATAATATCTGTATACAAAAACTGTGCATGATGTGATGTATTTTGGAAGCCTCACTACAGGGGCTTCCAGAATATATATTATTTTTGCACCAACTTCATGCCTGGAGCAAAGCCTCACTGGCTTCCAATTCGGTTCCGAATTGATTTTAAAATCCTTTTATTTGTTTTCAAAGCACTAAATGGGCTGGCTCCAGCATATATAGCTGAACTCCTCCAGCGCTACACCCCAGCCAGAGCATTAAGGTCTGCTCACCAGCTGTTGCTGATAGTGCCCAAGACCAGGCTCAAAACCTGAGGTCACCGAGCCTTCGCAGCAGCTGGCCCTAGGCTCTGGAACACTCTGCCGCTCCATGTGAGGTCGGCCCAGACACTAGGTTTTTTTTAATCTACTCTTAAAACACAATTCTTCTCCCTGGCCTTCTAGTCAGAGCGGAGCACGACTCTTGACTTTTCCCTGTGTTTTTTATATATCTGTAATTGATTGTCTTTTATTGGGATTGTACTAATGTGTTTTTATTACATGTACAGCACTTTGGCTCGACCAAAAATCGCTTTTAAATGTGCTATATAAGTAAAACTTGATTTGATTTGATTTATTTTATGTTTGTGCAACAGTCATTTGTTTAAAATGAACAGGAAAATTACAGGGAAAGATAATACAGTAATTAGTCAGCAAACACAGATGATATTTTTAGATTTCAAACTGAAACTTGAGCCCGGTCGGCTAAATGTACGGGAACTTAAAGTGTCATTATACAATAATAGGAAATGTAAAGTTACAACATTATAATCCCAAAGAAAACACAGTTTGACAGATGAGTGGACATTCACTGCAAAACACCTCCGTAATAACACAAGCTCCAATGATGTAGCAATAAAAACAAAACATTGAAATTTGTATGTGCAGTGGCAATATGCCAAAGGGGAAATGCTGACACACACACACACACACACACACACACACACACACACACACACACACACACACACACACACACACACACACACACACACACACAGTGCATGAACGCAGCGGTGCAGAGTGTGGCTAAGTGGTTAATCACATTTCTCTGTAGAGTCCATGTGTAACGGTGCCAGGCAGCAGGTAGTCATTAGACACACACACGGTGCCTCTGTGATGCCCACTTGATGTGGCATCACATTTTGGATCTGAGTGAGAGAGAGAGGAATGAATGTGGCTGAACTGCTAATATCATTGATTTACTAAGTGCATAAAACTGTAGCTTCTTTTGGAAGATTTATTTTCCCGACTATCTTTGTTCAGAAACATATTTGTCTTGCGCCTTTTCTAATCATGTTTGGCAATGCCAGATTTGTTAGGGACAAAGTACCATCAGTGGTGTTGCCACATGTATTGATGCCTACCGCTAGGGCTGAACGATTAATCGATTTTAAATTGAAATCGTCATTTGAAATGATGCGATTATCAAATCGCAAAGCCTGCGATCTTTTTTAACATTTTTTTTTTTTGTACACATTTTATTTTATTTTTTTAACTATTTTAATTTTAATTTTATTGTGTGTCAGTCATCCACACCAATCAGAAGTGCTCTGCTCCACATGTACCAGCCATTGTTAATCAATCAGAAGTGGCCCATGATAGAAGGTGATAGACAGATTGATCCAATCACCTGCCAAGTGTTTTTGAAAGTGCCCGCCCTTTCCAAATGGCTTCCAATGGAGCTTTAGATGGTTTGGTGAACCATCTGAGTCAGGTTAGTAATGCTCCATCACATGTTTCTATTACAGGGTGAATCTTAAACTGAAGCTTGACTTTAAAGCAACCCAACGGAAGTTTCATGTAAGTTTAGTTATTTCACTCGTAGCTCGGCTGCGGGGGTGCTAGAGACGGGAGCACGTTGATACGACCTTCCTAGCCGGAGTTATGGCCGCATTTTACAATAAACTTCCGTTGGGTCGCTTAAAAACAAATATCGCAATTAGATTTTTTCCCAAAATCGTGCAGCCCTACCTACCGCCATAAACCTCAACAGAAGAAGAACAAGGTGGGGAAGCTGGATGTACGTGTACGCAGAGACTTCTCTCTCTTGAAACTTCATGTGTTAAAGGGACTTAACAATGAATGAGTTCTCATTGACTAAAGTTGCATTCACACCTAATAGTCCACTTCGCAGTTTGTTATATTGTTTCATTTTTCAGAAGGTTCAGTTTGCGTTCACACGAGCAAAACTCAAATGGACTATAAACTTTACACACAAGTCATGTGCAGGGAAATGCTGTTCAACAATTGGTCAGACATTAAGCGGGTAAAAACGCAAATCCCGGCAATTTCTACCGGAGCCTCCGTCATGGAGCATCGGCAGGTTATTTTCATGCTGCACTCTGGAGAGCATATCAACAGAATCTAGCAGCCCGCATATATGATTAACAGTCAGACGATGTACGTTAAAAAACATTACAACACATATAATGAGAGATGTTCTGCAGTCAGGAGGAGGTTTCACCGACGACAGGTGGCTCGGACTTTTATGTATAGTTGACGGAGCAACACTTCATTCTGCTTCACTCTTTCGCTAAAGTTTTTGAAGACATCAGCGTTCTTGTGACGCGTAAATACTACACTTCCTGTGCGACACTTTTGGTGCGGACTGCGTTCACACCAGCGATTAACCGCTCCAGAGTTCACTAGCAAGCGGTCCGAGACCACCTCTTTTAGGCAGACCAGAGTCCGGTTGTTTAGTTCACTTCAGAGGTATCAGACTGTGTTCACACCAGAGATGTTCACAAGTCTTTTTTTGCAAGTCCAAGTCAAGTCTCAAGTCTTTGGTCACGAGTCCAAGTCAAGTCTCAAGTCTCTAAAAAATAAAAGTCTCATGTCTCTTCTGGTTGTAATAAGCCTTCTATTGTCTGCTGCTATCCAGTCTGTTAAGAATACTGCACAGCTATATCTAAGACATTCAAAGCATTTACTGTATTATTATCACTCCTATATCTATTAGCATACAGTATCAGTACTGATTAGTTGTTTGTTATATGATCACTTTAAACAGGCTATTGCAATGCAATATGAGGAAAAACATCACACTTTAGCTAAATGCAAACAACTTATAAGCAAAACACTTCAGAATCAGAAATCAGTATCACAAATACTTTATTAATCCCCCGCAGGGAAACTGTGTTAAAAGTACTTAAAAGTAAACATTTGTTCTGTGCCATTTGCAACTAAAAATCTATTGCTGCAATATTATCTGAAATGTACTGAACTGGTGATATTAAAACATGACCTGTTCCAAAAGAGATATCTACCATTAACACCATTTACCAGCCAAATGCTGGTAAATCATGCAAGTGGCTGGTACTGTATGTTGCACGCACCAGCCACAAATAACAATGGCAATCTATTGAGTGGCTGGTAACATTTCAACATTCACTAGGCTAGCCATTTGGCCAGTGGACAAAAATGTTAAAATTTGACCTCTGCAACCGTATTGTTTAATTACACTGGGTCTCTAATGACATCTTTTAAGTCTACTATAAATAAACATATTCCTCTATCCTCTCACTCAAACCCAGTGTAATGGTAACCTGATAAACCTGTAACATTAACGTTACATGGTCAACAATAAACCTGTAACCTGCCTATAAACCGACAGATGTATTTATGTATGTAACTATGTATTTTTCTACGTTTAACGTTAGCCAGTAGATGGTGGCAGCGGAACGTAATGATTAACGTTACCGACCTTTTTTATGTCATGTCAAGAGTTGGATGTCAACGCCACTCAACGCAAACAAGTGTGACAAGCAAACATTCACTCATCTTTTCAAATATTCAGTTACAAAGCTAGTAGCAAGCTAAGTTAACATTACATAGCTGATGCTGAGCTAAACATGTTTGCTAACCGTCCATATGCGTTAATGTGACTGACCTCTCCGGGTGAGTTTTCAATTGCCTGATGAAATGTGACGTTGTTGCACCAGCATCCTTGATTTTAATATTGCAGACTTTGCAGTGTGCGCTCCTTCTGTTGGTGCCGCCGGCGTTTTGTTCAAAGTTTTTATAGTTGAACCTAATTACAAGCGGTACAGCTGCAGGTGTGCCGCCGGTCGCCATGGTGTTACCATGATGTTAATGTTAATGTTAAAGGTGGGGTAGGTAAGTTTGAGAAACCGGCTCGAGATACACTTTTTGTTATATTCCATGGAATGCTCTTAACATCCCGATCGCCGGCCCGGCTAAAATAACTGGATGGCCTACCTGCCTGTCAGCCTTCCATCGGGGCACAAACTTATCTCGTGCCCTCATTGGTCATGTGCGCGTTCGTGTGTGTTGGAGGAGGGGCTCTGTGAGGAAGTGGCAGATTTTCTCCGGTTGTGTATTTTCAAATTCTAGCGATCTCGAGCCGGTTTCTCAAACTTACCTACCCCACCTTTAATACGCCAAAAATAGAAAACACAATGATTGTTCACGAGTCCCAAAACACGAGTCCAAGTCGAGTCCGAAGTCTTTTGAGCAGGAGTCCAAGTCAAGTCTGAAGTCTCTGTGTGTGCGACTTAAGTGCGACTCGAGTCCGAGTCACAGACTCGAGTCCCCATCTCTGGTTCACACCAACCCAAATGAACCGCACAGAGGGGTTAAACGCTCCATTAATGATTAGTTAGGACTCAGATGTCATGATCTGATACAACACTTATTGTTCCCGCTTTTCCATTTGTTTAGCAATATCCCTTGCAGATCGTGGGCCTGATCCATACTCTAGATCTCATGAATTACTCATAATTAATACTAAACCGTATTTATTTACTAACGCCTTCCGTGCTGTTTTCCATATCCTACATATAACTTATACATACAGTTTTCTATCCTACAAGCCCTCCACCATCTGGCCCCCCCTTACCTTCTCACTCCTTATCAACCTCCACGGTCCCTCAGATCCACCGCAGCCAGACTCCTATCCATTCCCACATCCACACTCTGCAGCTTTGGGGACAGAGCCTTCTCAGTGGCAGCTCCTAGGCTCTGGAATTCCCTCCCCCAAGATCTCCGTGACTCTGAGTCCCTCACAGTCTTTCAGTCCCGCCTCAAAACACATCTTTTCAACTCTGTCTACCCATAAGGCGCCCCCCCCCCCCCCCCCCCCCCCCCCCCCCCCCCCCCCCCCCCCCCCCTCTCAATCAACTTCCTCTTGACTGCCTTTTTATTTTTTACTTACTTGTTTGCCTGTCCTTGTTTGTCTACCCTCCCTCATACTGTAAAGCGTCTTTGAGTTGTTAAAAGCGCTATATAAATAAAATGCATTATTATTATTATTACATCTCGCCTCTTGCATTTCGGGCGTTGGATTCAAAGCATAACTTACAACCGCCCCATTCAAACTTTGTGGATATCTGCTGTCAGACAGGTTATATGCAGACTGGAAAGCCTGACAGACCTCCAGCGCCAATCAGGCTAAAGTTGGATTGGACAGTCATCCTAGGTAGGGGCTTAAAAAAGGGTGTGTTAAATACAGAGGTGTAAAGAAGATGTACTCAAGTACTGCACATAAGTAAAATGTTGAGGTACTTGTACTTTATTTGAGTATTTAAATGTTTTGCTACTGTGTACTTCTACTCCACTACAGTTCAGAGGTAAATGGTGTACTTTTACTCCACTACATTTATTTAATACTTAGTTACTTCACAGATCTGGATGAATGATGTGAAATAGAATCAAGTGTTAAATCAGACTTTAGTTCCACCTGGAGTAAATCCACAAGCTACCCTGCAGTATACAAAGCCATTCAACCTTTACCCGCTTTGAGAACACTTTCATGATCAATCATTATAAAACATATCATATATATTATTCTGAAATGGACCAATCTGCACAATGACTAATGTTTCTTTTGGTACTTTAATTATATTTGGATGATAATACTTTTTCCACCTCTGGTGAAATACATACATGTATCATTATAGTTTAGAATATTGAGGTCATGTCGTGTTAGCAGCATGGCTGCAAAAGCAAATTCACTGGCTGGACTGCAGTGATTTAGATACAGTGGAGGAGTAGTATTTGATCCCTTGCTGATTTTGTAAGTTCAACCACTTACAAAGAAATTAACAGTCTATAATTGTAATGGTAGGTGTATTTTAACACTGAGAGTAAGAATATCAAAAAGAAAATCCAGAAATGTACATTATATAAAAGATAAACATTTATTTGCATTTAACTGTGGGAAACAAGTATTTGATCCCCTTGCAACCAACAAGAATTCTGGCTCCCACAAACCAGTTAGACTCTGTTGCTCCTTTGAAAAAGAAGAAAATAAAACAACATAGACTAGCTCCATGGCATAATGCTGAAACCCGCAAAATAAAGCAAAAGTCGAGACAACTTGAAAGGATATGGCGTTCCACTAAATTTGAAGAATCTCGTTTAATTTGGCATATTACTCTCAATGAATATAAGAAAGCACTGCGTAAAGCGAGAGCAGCCTACTACTCTTCATTAATAGATGAGAATAAGAAGAAATCTTGCATTATGCAAGGCTGGCAGAGAGCCACAGCTCGATTGAGCCTTCTATTCCCATAGCACTCAGTAGTAATGATTTGATGTGCTTTTTTAACGATAAAATTGTTACTCTTAGAAACAAAATTAATGACCTCTTGCCTTTGACCAGTATAGTGTTATCAACAGCTCCCGGAAACGTAAGTTCTAATATTACACTAGATAGCAAACTAGAATGCTTTTCAGCCATTAACCTTGAACAAATTAATTAAATGATTCTCTCTTCTAAACCATCAACGTGCATGTTAGACCCAATTCCAACTAAGCTGTTGAAGGAAGTTTTTCCATTAATTAGCACTTCTTTATTAAATATTTTGAATATGTCTTTATTATCAGGCTATGTTCCACAATCATTCAAAGTAGCAGTGATAAAACCGCTTCTTAAAAAGCACAACCTCGATCCAGAGGTTTTAGCCAACTATAGACCTATTTCTAATCTTCCGTTCCTCTCAAAAATTCTTGAGAAAGCGGTCGCAAAACAGCTGTGTGATTACTTAAAAAACAATGATTTATTTGAAGATTTTCAGTCTGGCTTTAGAACACATCATAGCACAGAGACAGCTCTGGTTAAAGTCACAAATGACATTCTAATAGCCTCTGACAAGGGACTTGTCTCTATTCTTGTTTTGCTCGATCTCAGTGCTGCATTTGATACTATCGACCATGATATCTTATTGCAAAGACTAGAGCACTTAGTTTGCATACAGGGAACTGCTTTAGGCTGGTTTAGGTCCTATCTATCTGAACGCTCTCAGTTTGTACGTGTCAACGATGAATTTTGCACGCAAACCAAAGTTAGCCATGGAGTGCCACAGGGCTCAGTGCTTGGACCTATTTTGTTCACATTATATATATAAAATATAAGGAATCATTCTGTACATTTTCCTTGTTATGCGGATGATACTCAACTATATTTATCAATCAAGCCTGATGAAACCAATCATCTAAATACAATTCAAGACTGCCTTAAGGACTTAAAAACGTGGATGACCTTAAACGTTTTGATGTTAAACACGACCAAAACTGAAGTTATTGTACTCGGCCCGAATAATCTACGAAACAAACTATCTAAAGATATACTAACTATGGATGGCATTAATTTGGCCTCCAGTGAGACTGTAAGGAATCTTGGTGTTATATTTGATCAGGATTTATTTTTTAACGTCCACATAAAATCAATCTCAAGGACCGCCTTCTTTCATCTACGTAACATTGCAAAGATCAGGCATATCTTGCCTCAAAACGATGTAGAGAAACTAGTCCATGCATTTGTTACTTCAAGGCTGGATTATTGTAACTCTTTATTATCAGGGTGTACCAAGAAGTCAGTCAAGTCGCTTCAGCTGATTCAAAATGCTGCAGCTCGTGTACTAACCAGAGTTAGGAAAAGGGACCACATTACTCCTGTTCTGGCTGCCTTACACTGGCTCCCTATAGAACACAGGATATAATTTAAAATTCTTCTTCTCGCCTACAACCCTTAATGAGCAGGCGCCATCTTACCTTAAAGAACTCATTATACCCTACTGTCCTACTAGGGCATTGCGTTCCAAGAATGCAGGGTTGTTGGTTGTTCCTAGAGTCTCTAAAAGTACAATGGGAGCCAGAGCCTTTTCTTATCAAGCTCCACATTTGTGGAATCAGCTTCCAGTTTGTGTTTGGGCGGCAGACAGCCAATCCGTTTTTAACCTGTTAAGCCCTTTGCCTGTTTTTCAGGTCTCAGGCTCGAAAATGACATTTCCAGAACAAATTACCATATCTTCCCTTCTAAAAGTGTTAAATTAATAATCTTTTTTCTCAAAGTAATGATAAACCTGTGAGTTGGATGTAGACAAGTCAGAATCAATATAGATGTTTTTTATTTTAAAGAAAATTCAGATTGAACATGGTAAAAAACTGTAAATTATAGTGTCCGCCCAAAACATATTTTGTACTTATAGTGAAAACTAACCTTGGCTGATGGGTTAGTAGACTAAAAGCTTTAGGAATCCAAAGTACAACATATAATAATTGATGCAAAACAAGTGATATTTGACCTTTTTAGAGAGATTTAGCAAAAAAAAACTCTTCTGGGGGCCATTTGGGTGGATTTTCCTTATCTCTGGCCCCCCTTCTTCGATTTTGACATGTGACATCTCTTTCTGGGAAATCGTCCCGCACACACTCATGTTAAAAAAAAAAGATGGCGTCTTTGCGCACACAGTTTTGCTCCAGAGTGAAGCTGTCTATAGTAGGGTTGCCAACTTCCAGAAATGGATAAACGGGACACATGTGTGTGCCCCCCGCGCGCATGCGCGCGAAGATTTTCGGGTTTCTGGCGGATTTAGTTACTTTTTTTGTTACTTTATTTCGGTTTTAGGGTTAGGTTAGGGTTATGCTATTTAATTATTTTGGGGGAGCCAGCCCCTAGGGTTCGAAAATGTTTTTGGGGTCTGTGTAACTCAAACCATGCTTAACTGTGTGATACACTGATGTTACCTCACATGCAGCAACTTTGTCTTGTTCTGCAGTTGAACTGCCGAATAATTTAGTTATATTTGATGCACCTTTATTTTGTGTTGCTCGCTTGTGCATTTCTGTGCCAGCATGCTGTTTCAGGTCGTTTTCTCCAACGTGACCTATTGAAAACTCCCTCCGACACAAGGTGCAGAAGACCCGAGACAGATCTCCACTCACGGGCTTTACCCAACTGTGTTTTTCTTCCCACTGTTTGTTGTAAGACACAAGTCTTTTCTTTTTAGAAGGGCCAGGGCCCAGAACCACATCCTCTCTCTCTTCTCCTCTTTCATTATCACCTCCTCCACCGGCAGCGCTCATTTTCCCACACGACTGAACAGGCTGACATGCCACACAAACAATGATGCCGCGCCCGTGGCCCACTGGAGAAAATCTCACACACACACACACACGCACACACACAAACACACACACACGAGCATTGTGCCTGCCCTGTCAACTGAGCGGTCCTAGCGCCCTTCGCATACAGCACACAAACACACAGGCACGCAGCCAGACACACTGCATTGCGCGCAAACAGAAAATATTTTTTATGTTTCCCTTTACAAACAAAGTCCCGTACGGGACACGCCCCTTTTGGCTCAAATACGGGGCGTCCCGGCTAATACGGGACGGTTTGCAACCCTAGTCTATAGGTCTGACATCTCAAAACCGAAAAGCAGATTTATTTCTCATGGATTATCAGAAATCAATTCAAAGTGACACAGACACATGGATTAACTTCAGCATCGTTTTTATCGTTTTAATGCCATTGAAGACCACTTTTGACCAGACTACCACACAGGTGAGCCATTTTGCCGTGTTTGGCTACCTAGCTCCATATGTTTTGATGTGTGTTCTTGTTATTATCTCCGAGAGTTCGTATGATTGAGTGATAATGAGGATAACCATCGATTATGTGTCCCCTCACGATGTGAAACGATGGGTTGAGATGTGCAGCAAAGATAAATAATAAGGTTTTGTGAGTGAATTTCGGTGCAGTCATCTGTTAGCATTTTTCGCTCGTTGCTAATTCAGAGGCTCAGCGTTAGCATTGTGAGTTTCTTTCCGTTACATGGATATAAAACATTCATAGTTTATTAAATGAACATGCCCTCAGACACTGTTTTCTGCAAGATATTGCATGCAGGCCCCCGGAACCGGGGTCTCTCGGGCTTAACAGGTTAAGAGTGCACTTAAGACCTTCCTTTTTGATAAAGCTTATAGTTAGGGCTGATTAGATTCAGCCCCTAGTTTAGCTGATATAGGCTTAGTTTGTCGGGGGACACCTTACTTCTTTCTTCTGTCTGTCTATACCTGTGTACTCTCATGTTCCGAATAACCCAGCTTCCCCCAAATTTATTTTTGGTGTCTATCTACGCCGGGATCCTGAGTCGAGGCTGATCCTGTTGCTGTGGTACTGTGTCCTGGATCCTGAGCACTGGATCCTGCATCCTGAGTCCTGGATCCTGAGTCCTGGATCCTGAGTCCTGGATCCTGAGTCCTGAGTCCTAGATCTGAGTCCTGGATTTCGAGTCGTGGCTGAACCTGTCACTGTGGTCCTGCCTGACTTTCATCATACTACTTCCCTGATGGCTTCCACAGGATTGTTTACATCCTCGTGGATTCATTTTCTTATTATGGACACATGCATTTCCAAACATTTCGTTTACCTATGTTGTAAAGGTATTATCTTTATCTTTTCGGAGAGGGATCCCTCCTCTGTTGCTCTCCCTGAGGTTTCTCCCATTTCCCCCTTTAAACTGTGGGGTTTTTCCTTCTTTGGAAGTTTTTCCTTGTACGATGTGAGGGTCTAAGGACAGAGGTTGTCGTATTGTCATACTGATATTCTGTATAAACTGTGAAGTCCACTGAGAAAAATGTAACATTTGTGATATTATAATAAACATTGATTGATTGATTGATTGATTGATGGACGGGGGCTATGCACCGTAACATCTTGTCCGATAGCCTCCTTCCCTCAGACACTGAAAATGGGTCATGGAGGGGTCTTCCAGCAGGACAATGACCCTGAACATACGGCCAAGGCAACACAGGAGCTGCTAAAGAAGAAGCACATGCAGGTGAGGGAGGGGCCTAGCCAGTCTCCAGACCTTAATCCCATAGAACATCTGTGGAGGGAGCTGAAGCTTCCAAATGCCAGGCATCAGCCTCAAAACCTTCAGGATTTGGAGCGCATCTTCAGAGAGGAGTGGACCAACATCCTTCCTGAGATGTGCACAGACCTGGAGACCAACTACAATAAGCGTCTGACCTCTGTGTGTCCAACAAGGGTTTCTCCACCAAGTACTAACACATGTTCTGCAATGGATCAAATACTTATTTCCCAAAGTTAAATGCAAATCTATTTTGATCTTTCATATAATGTAAATTTCCTCCACTCTGTTATATCAAAGTAAATAAGCATATTTACAATATAGACCTGTTTTCTCTATTCCCAGCAAACTCGCCAAAGTCTTTGAGGGCTCACGGTGAGAGAGAAACTCACATTTATGTTTATGATGTGTCCATCAGCTCTGCTGGTAGATCTGAACATCCGACAGAACCATGGAATTAACTTCGTCATTCACAATGTCCCCCCAAGGAGGAAATGATTGTCAGCCGTTTCTCGCGTTTCACCCCAAAGGAGGTCGAAATCCTACATATTGTCCAGCCAGATCTGGAAACTCCTGGCGGATCCGGAGCACAACACACGACGGAATCACCACTCTAATGCCTCGCCCTAAATATCCCCAGAACCAGCTTACAAAGCTGCGATACGCAAGATATCGAAAACGCCTATCAGGAGAGGAATGGATGAAGTACAGTGTATAAATATACATTCACACATTTTGTACATTTGTAAAAATAAAGTTTGAAGGAAATACTTAGTAGCCTTTCTTTCCTGAATTATTTGCTCCTATAACATATCATTCATATATAGCAAACCATGATTTTATTTTTCATCAAACAGTAGTAGTTTATTACAGGTAACAATAACTTACTCTTCTTCCGTTGTATTTGTCAAAGGTCCGAAACTGTATTTATAAATATTGTGGAGATTCTGCAGGGTGTATGGGTTCAAGCAGTTAGGCTCTAGTCCTGGGTGGTCAACCATGCAGTTAATGGGTTCTGGAACTTGCAGCATGCGTGTTACAACCTATGAAGGTAAGATGTGTTACATAACACGTTTAGCAATTAAACCAACTATGGGAAAGGTTTAAAAAATAAACATTCAATTACTAAGGAAGTAATAAAAGTGCATATTGACTTGAAAAATATGTATGCTGTATATCTTGGTATGTGCTACTGTTGGTGTTTTCAGCTAGCTGCCGACATAATGTAACTAAGCTAGGCTACCTTTCTTATGCTATTGCAGCACACGTTTTCTCCGTCACTTGGCATCAAAGCGCAGTTTCCACAACGGCACCTAAATAACAACAGTTGTAGGTACATCTGATGACATCTGAAATGTAAGACTAGATAAAAACGTACCACAATGACACTGTTTGGTCTGCTCTAGTGAACGGCGAGGCAAGACTCGCGATTTGGTCTATTCTAGGATCGAACGGAGGTTCGAAATTGTATGCTCCATACGCCATTGTATGCTATATGTAAGCTATCTATTTATCTATATAACTCTCTATCTATCTATCGATTCTCAAATCTAGTATTGCTATGTTGCTAAGTACCCGCTAAACCACTTTACGGCAGATGTAAACAGGGGCAGAGCCTCTCTGGTGGTTCACTAATCAGAACAGAGTGGCAGAGCTGACCAATCGGAGCACACTGGACGCACAGGAGGGTGGGGGCAGGAACTCCATCGAGCCGTTTAGCACAGGGAGTGAAAACTCATACTATACAGAGATAATGTATGAGAAACCAATCTGAGTTTGGAAAATTGCTCAGTATTTTTCTATTGTAATATCCCTCAACAATGGTATTATGATCAGTAGAAAGGACCATGCAATGGGCCCTTTAAATAAACCAACATATTTTTCTTAATATACATAATCTTGATGCAGTGTAATTACTAGTTTGGCTATACTAGATATTTTATATACTTAGTAGATATATATTTGTAAGACCCTATGTCTTTGCAAACCGGAAGAACTACAAATGTGGTGCTGATTTATACAAAGAATGTGTCTTGGCATTGCACCTTGAAAACGCAACACAGAGGAATAAAAATAGACAAAAGTAAGGTAATAATCATCATTAGGGCCCGAGCACGATGTGCTAGGACCCAACGGCGTCCTAGCACGAAGTGTGAGGAAACCTATTGTTATTGGTGGAATAATTATTTTTCTGCTGGCGTTTCCTGTTTTTGAGGCCTTTAGGACGCTTCAAAAGTTGTATAATTTTGCACGGACGCCAGGACTGGTGAAAACTACAATATTCTGGAGTCAATGGGTTAAATATTCCAACCTGCTCAATAGCGCCACCTATCAAAAGCCCATTTCGGAATACATTTACAAAGTCACACCGTAACTCGAAATTACCTGAAATGTTGCACACATATCCGGGTGGACCTGCTCTACAAATAATCCTCTTGGAACTTCATTGAAATTAGCATAATGTTCAAAACAGTTAAATATTCACTTAAATTTAAATGTTCAGTTTTTCAACACCAAACTTCGTATACAGCATCGGTGGAGGGTCAGACACATTACCGTAGAAAATGAGCATGTTTAGAACGATAAATATTGCCGCCGTCAATCAAAACGTACTCGCAAAAAGGCGGGGCTTAGAAATAAATACTCATAACTCATCAACAATGATTCCAAACATCACAGATTTTGGTAGATAGGTTCAGTCTGTCTTGGGGAATAGGCACACCAAAGCATTTTCATTTTGGACTATAGGGGGCGCCAAAAACACCACCAATTTATTACTCAAGAGCGGATGGACTAATTTTTTTTTTTTTGTACACATACTCTCGGGGGTGACTACGAACTCAGATTTAAAGTGTCGCAACAAATTCAGAATGTGGGCGTGGCCTATACATTTTTTTAAAATTGCGATAGCATAAAATGAGCTTCGGACGCAAAACTTGGGACACACGTCAGAGCCCACAACCTTTCCGAGAATGTAAAAAAAAAACGTAATCTTTCAAAAAAACTGCTCACTTTTTTTTGACGATTTACATGGCGCAAATTGCTCCAAACTGCTTGCATATAGTTTTTCCGATATTCACGAAACGCTGTATACACATTACTATTATGATTGCACACATATTTCAAATTGCCTTCCCGCCCCCCAGGAAGTCGGCCATTTTGAAAGATGTGCGTTTTTCATGCATTTTAAGGACATTTCTGCGAACTCCTCCTAGGGGAATGATCGGAACAATTCCAATCCACGACAAGTTCAGCCCATATCCAATGTGATGCTAAATTGCGAAGGAATAATTGATCGCTCAAACGATGAGCTCGTAAGCGAACGGAGAATGTTCCATTTTTGACGATTTACATGTCGCAAATTCATGGGAGTCGCAGCCATTATAAGTCCCCCCCACTTTTTCAAATGATTAGTTTAGACCCCCCCACTTTTACCATGTGGAAAGTCCGTGAATCGGTCTATCTACTCGCCGCACTCTGAAGAGCGCTGTGTCAGTGCTTCATATCAAATCCATTCCACTTGCTTATTGAGAGAATACCCAAATCAATGAAACTCCGTACCATGTTTTCACTGCTACTTTGTGCCAAGGCAGATTCTCACATAGCGCGCGCATGTTCAAGGAGTGTTGCCATAGTTGGACAGCTCAGATCTGTTGTATGAAGCGATGCCGGTAGCGGAGGTAAGGCACACACACACACCAAGTGTTCAGGAAATGGTTAATACAGCGAAAATCAAAGCTGACGATCTTTTGGTTTGACATTTTTTCTCCCCCAGACAACATGGACATAAGAACATTTTTTTCAAAGAAGAGGAAAGTAAGTCTTCAGATGGTAGCAGTTAATCAGTTAACAGTGATGGCGGCAAAAGCGTCTCACTTCTGGAGAGTGTGATGGAAACTTCTGTGCAGCAATGCAGAGGCTCAGGAAAGGATGGAAGCTGGAGCGGCTTTAGTCAAACACTAATATTTATTGAGAGTAGAATACGGCCGGAGAGATCACAAAGTATATCACACTTTCATGTGAGCCACCTAGCAACACTCTGAACACCTGGATCTGTATATCCCCAAAAGGAGGGACCTAGATAGCCCGCCTTTACTACCTTAATCATTACCATACATTGGAACAAAGACCCGTTTGTATTACAAACCCACATGTGTCAAACCCCTCACCCACAGGAAGGCAGAGGACCTCTTGACCTGTGTCCTCCTCACATTCCAGGCAGGAGTATATGCGATTTAACGAAAAGCATATCTTTGTGATTTAAACAGTTTCTCAGAAAAGCTGAGAACCTCTAGACACAAAGAGATCGGATTAAAATATTCTCTGACAGTTTCATTCTTTTTTATCAATTTATGATAACCAATTAACATTAGTCTAAGAATATTTCAGTCAATACTTAAATCAATAAGCGTCTTCAGAGTTGTGTGGGCTCACATACATCAATTACATCAAAAAGTAAAACAAGATTGAAAACATTTCAATCACCATGATTGAACACAGTCAATCATAATAGAAAAATCATCTCTCTTCAGTGTTTGGCATCATTTGTGAAAAGCACAATAATAAACACACATGAAATTCAAAAATAAGATATTTTATCATTTATCACTCAGTTAATCTCATTCATCAAACACAAATTCAAAATCAGCTTACATCTCAAAGATTTACTTCAAGGCAATTACTTATTAAAACACAATTATAATTTAGGATTATAAGAAATCCAATTGAGGTATAAAATCAGAATCATGAGAGATCCAGCTAAAATTCCCAGTTAAGGTATAAATTCACAGTGATGAATCGATCAATCTGTAATCTGTAAAGTTGCAGTGTCCTCAATCTTTAACATTACTTTACGTTTACTTCATTACGCTTTATTCAAGAGTAAGGCACTTAGTAAGCGCTTTGAGAGTCTTTGATAAAGCGCTATAATAAATATAAGGATTATTATTATTATTATTATTATTATTAGTAGTACATATATTTCATTCAAATACATGTGTTCAAAATCTGAAAAGGAAGAATCAGACATTTATTGTATAACAACCTGAAAAGGAAAAATCAAAACATCTGTTCTTTATTCTGAGTGTCGACTGTAATAAATTTGTCAAATCGCTGAATGGGGGTACCCATGGTGCAGAAACCGCGATGGAGACCCATGGATCTGGAAGCTCGGCGTCGTACATAAACATTGTGTCATCTACACAGGAAACACAATAATACAGTTGGATGAGTCACATATTGAAGTTGGGCAGTTAAAAGAAATAGTCTCTGATTCATGATCAGGGAGGGAGACAATCCTCCTTATTCTCCCTCCTTTTCTCTCTCTTTGTGTCTCTCGCACCATACTGAATGTCTGTGTGGTGATCGGATACAACCTGTCCTTGTCGCTAGGCACTGATTTGCCCGTTGGTGTTGTTTTGCCCTCAGGGTCTGGGCCCTGAGTGGTCAAGTCGTCTGCGCTTTTAGATAAGAGCACCTTATTTTCTCCCTCAGAGGGGCGAGAGCCCTCGCCACCTGTCGTTGGGATTTTCACAGCTTCATCTAGCAGGGCGTCCTTGGCCAGGTATAGTAAACCCAGAATGACGATGATGATGACTGCCTTCACACGCCAGCATCCGGTAGAGGAGAGAGACGACATCTGGAGGCGTGAATCCACTCCGCTCTACCTTGTACTCTCAGAGCTGTTCTGGTCACTATTAACACCTGGAAAGGACCTTTCCACCTGGGAGACAAAGCATATTTTTCAAGAGATTTGATTAATACATCATCACCAATCTGAAAAGGGTGGGTGGGCTCCTCTCCAGGCTGAGGGAGCCTGTCAGCCACCTGCCTGTGAAACTTTCTCAACATGTCAGTTAGATATTTGACATAGTTAGTCATGTAATCATCTGTCCACAAAAGAGTGAGTTTGTGGGGTGTTACTGGGGGGCTAGACCCTGTGAACATTACCCTTACCATCAATACTTCGTGTGGGCTAAGCCCTGTCGTTGCATTTGGTGAGCTTCGGATGGAGCACAGAACTAGCGGCAGCACGTCTACCCATTTTAGTCCTGTGGTCAACATTGTTTTAGTGAGTTTCTCCTTTATAGTCAAGTTCATTCTCTCAACCTGGCCTGAGCTCTGTGGGTGATAGGGAACATGCAATTGCCATTTGAACCCTAACACTGTAGCTAGACTCTGGGTTATCTTAGATATGAATGCTGGACCTCTGTCACTGTTAATCCCTGCTGGAACACAAAATCTAGGGATAACATATTTGAGAAGACACTTTACAACTGTTCTAGCGTCTTCTTTTCTGGTAGGGTAGGCCTCTACCCATTTGGAGAACTGGCACACTATTACCAAAATATATTTGAATCCTTGGCATGGTGGCATATGCGAAAAGTTAATTTGCATATTTACAAAGGGCCCTGAGGGGGGCGGTAAGTGTTCATGCTGAACTGGACCACTTCTTCTTCTTGTCTGCTGGCATATCATGCATCTATCTACAAGGGTCTGTGTAGCTAGTGTGATGCCTGGAGCAAACCATTGTGACTTTATAATCCCATTCATCCCTCCTTTTCCTACATGTGATTTGCCATGTGCAACATGTGCCAAAACATGGAGGAACGAACGGGGACAAACCATCCGTCCGTCTGGGTGGAGCCACAAGCTGGACTCAGCGTCAAGTGTACAACCTCGTCTTAGACATAAATCTTTCTCCCTAACATCAGCGCAGGCTTGCATGTCCGCGACATCATTAAAGGAAGGCAAACAAATGGGTTCTGCGGGTTGTGATGAGGGGCATTGGAGCACCATAGAAGAGCAGGAAACTGCTGCTTGTTTAGCCGCGGTGTCGGCTAACGCATTTCCATGTGAAATAGGATCATCAGAATTTGTGTGAGCAGCACATTTAACTACTGCTAGCTGTGCAGGGAGCATGATAGCGTCTAATAGCTCAGCTACTAACGCATGATGTTGAATAGGCTTACCAGCCGATGTTAAGAAACCGCGCATTTTCCACAAGACACCAACATCATGGCACACACCAAATGCATACCTGGAGTCTGTGAAAATGGTTGCAACTTTACCTTTAGCCAAAATACACGCCCTAAGCAGAGCATACAACTCTGCAGCCTGAGCTGACGTGCCATTTGGCAAGGCCCGGCTTTTTAAGACTTCCCAGTCGTTCACAACAGCATAGCCTGCTAAGTGTACTGTGTCAGACGGCCTGCTCGCAGACCCGTCTGTGTATAGAATCATATCTGAATTAGGGATAGGAGTTTGCAACATATCAGTTCTGGGGGAAGAAGACATGTCAATCGTTGTGACGCAGTCATGTGTTATTTCAAAATCTGGAATTGGCACCAGCGTAGCTGGGTTTAGGGGGGGGGGGGGAGCGTTTAAGAGTGATGTGTGGGCTTGAAAGAATTACCGCTTCATAACCAGATCGCCTTGCTGCCGTCATATGCTGAGTAGCAGAGGTGTTCAGAATATGCAAAACTGCATGTGGGACATGTACTACACAGTCACTGGCCAGTACAATGGGAGAGGATTGTTTGACAACTATTGCAACTGCGGCTACTGCACGCAGGCATTACCAAGTACCACAGGGGAGAGTCGAGATGAGTAGTATGCAACAGGCCGGAAATTAGAGCCATGCTTCTGTACCAAGATGCCCGTTGCAAAGCCTCCCTTCTCATTGACGTGCAGGTGAAACGGCTGATGATAGTCAGGTAGACCCAGGGCAGGAGCCGATGTGAGGGCTCGTTTTAAGTCCTGAAAAGCTGTGTGCATGTCCTCAGACCATTGAACAATGTTAGGGGCGGCCTGCAGAGTGGCAGCACGCAGGACGGAGTCCATGGCAGCGTACTCGTATATACAATGTCTGCAGTAGTTTGCCATGCCCAAGAAAGAAAGCATTTCCTTCTTTGTGCGAGGTGGTGCCACTTTGTTCAAAAGGCAAATCCTTGCTGGCGAGAGGAGGCAGTGTCCATCCCTCAGAATGTGACCCAGATACGTGACCTCAGTCTGGCAGTACTGCAACTTAGCCAGGGATGCTCTGTGCCCGCATTCAGAAAGTCTTTTCATGAGCAGAATGGAGTCGATGCGACAGGCGTCCATGTTGGGAGAAGCCAACAACAGGTCATCTGCGTACTGAAGCAAGGTACTACCTCCTGTAAGGACTAAAGTTTCCAGATCTCTCTTCACAGCTGCTGCATACACCGTAGGAGATTCAACAAACCCCTGTGGGAGGCGCGTGTATGTGATTTGTTTACCTTTAAAAGTAAATGCAAACAGATACTGGCTGTCTGGATGCAGAGGGACAGAGAAAAACGCTGAACATAAGTCAATCACTGTGTAGTACTTAGAGTCTGGGGGCAGAGAAGCAAGGATCGAATTAGTGTCAGGCACTATAGGAGCTGTCGGAATGACAATAGCGTTAATAGCTTGCAAATCTTGGACAAAACGCCACTCATCAGGGCGATTGTGCTTAGGTATCGGTAGAATTGGAGTATTACACGGACTGGTCGTGTAGATTAATACGCCCTGATCGAGCAGAGATTGGATGACTCCTTCAATTCCCAAAATGGCTCTATGGGGTAAATTGTACTGTCTGATAGCTGGCAATCTGGCATTGGCTTTAAGTGTCACTCTGTGTGGAGGGGCTGAACTAACAAATCCCACATGATTCTTGTGCTTGGCCCATAATGTGGCTGGAACCTCAGAGAAGTCCGAAGGGGGTCCATATTCTGTGAGAGCAGGTGGTTGTAAATGGAGGAATGTGCTTTGGGGGAGAGAAATGGGCTCAGAGAGACGCAGCATGTAATGCTCCTCTCCGAGGTTAATTAGATTAGGTGTGTGTGTGTGAGGGAGAGAAGCTGTTGCAGCTCCCAGCCGAGCATGGCAGTGGGCTGCCATAGCCCCCACCTCCTTAGGACTACTGCATGGAGTGACAGCTAGTGTGACGTGAGGGATAGTTTCTACAGCTAGAAGAGCCTGCTGTGGGGGTGTGAGCCTAAGAGGCAACGCACATCCTTGTGGTCCTAAAAACAAAAACTGCTCGCATTCCAACTGATCTGAGCTGTTGCAAAAACCTCTTACTGATAGCGCATCTGACGGGTTTAAAAGCAGCTGTGCAGTGACAATTCAACACAGGCCGCATAAGAGACATTAAGGAGGCACACACAGGGGAAATGCTAGCAATTTTCTGAATCCCTGTTGTGGAGAAAACAGAAATCATGTTGAAATCTGGAAATGACCAACAATAAAGGTTGTCTTGAGATGATTGAATGAATTGGACAGCTTGATAGACTTTGCTGTCAGGAATAGTCAAAAACAATCCATCTGGAGTGCAATGTATTGTTGCCTGTAACTTACAAAGTAAGTCTCTGCCCATTAAATTAATAGGACTTCCATCTGAAATAATGAAAGAGTGTTGTACATTTGACCCATCGATTGAAACATTAGTACTCTCTGAAATGGGCTCGGACCTAGGAATGCCAGAAACGCCCATTATTGTAACAAAATCATTAGTTGCTTCACACACTTTCTCCTTAGTACGTACTGCAGACAATGTGGCTCCACTGTCAATCAAAATATCTACAGCCGTACCACTAAAATCAACGGGCATAATCGGATCTTCACGCGGGTTATTGGAAAGGCGAATTGTTGCTGCTTGAATGGGGAAATGCTGTGAATCTGATCCTATTTCTCCATGGTACCCCTATCTTCTATTAAATCCACTTTGCTGACCGTTTTGCCCATGTTGAGCCTGTCTGTCATAGTGTGGGGGCGGCAATAATGTGGGATGCTGGGGGGGCTGGGGGAGAGCAGGCAAGGATTGTGTGTTCTGCTGAGCTCCCCATCTCTTTTCGCACTGCCCCGCCCAGTGGTCATGACATGGGATCAACTTTTTGGAATTTTTGTTCTGCTGCTGTTTGCTCTTGTTTTGATAATCCTGTGATCTTCCCTGATTTTGATACTGCTGTGTGCGGTTTTGTCCCTAAAACTGCTGGGAGTTATCCGCACCCTGATAAGCCTGTGTATTTTGAGGCAATTGTTGCAGCAGCTGGGCAATTCTGGGGGTCAGAAATATCTGGCTCCTATGCAGGGCACGCATTGTGGCTATCGTGAGTTTCCAGGTTTTAACTTGCCAGTCAGGAGTCGCCATCATGTAGGCTTGAGCTATCTCTGGGATTAAGTTATGTAACAAGCTCTGTATGGCGAACAAATCATTGCCCTCCCTTTTAATGCCCGCATTATTATCCCACACTGTCATGAAACGCTGGATACATTCTGGGACAGTTTCTGTTGGGTTCTGTACGCAAGCCATCACTTGGGAAAAATCTGTGTGAGTCTTAGCGCATGCTCTAATAGCCAAAGCAGCGATGTTCTGAATCCACATGTCGCGCGTCTGTGTCGGAGGCCAATCACCTGCAGGCGTACACTCAGGAAATTTAAACTCGTCTCTGCACGTGGGCCAATATGCCTTGTATGTTAGGATTATCAGCTGTTTAACATCATGAACCAAACAGTTATAAACTGAGCAGACATTAGTCAACCACGACAGATACTCATCTGGGCTTTTAGTGGGACTGGGAGCGTGATTAGTGACATCAATTACCGCAGCGGGTGTCCAAGGCTTAAAAACTGGAACCTCTCCTATCATAATTTTCGGGACGGTCACAGTTTCAGCAGAATTATTATTCTGAGATGTTTGCATTCTTGTGATCATTGTACGCTGGACAGTCTTTGGAAAACTGCTGCCGTACGGCGTCCCTGGGTAATCGTGTAAACGGAGTGGCGGAGGACGAGGAGAGGGGGTTCGTAACGGGCTGCTGTCTGAAGAATCCCCTTCACCCTCCGCTGCACTCTGCTCCTGCTGCTCCAAATCTAGTTGCCTATAATGTCCTGACTGATATCTCAACCCATTTTCATTCATGATAGCTGCAGCTGTCATTAACAGATCATCATCGGAGTTTCTCGCAACAGGATTTGAGAGTTCTGTCGCGGGTATCATTTTTGTACAGAGAGATACAGCCTGCTTTTCCTCCAGCAGCCCAGCGTCTGTTAAAATGCAAATGAGCTGAGAGGGGCTGGGAGACTTTCCTTGTATTTTCAACCAATCGTACATCACTGACTTAGCAATGGCTGCAACATCCTTTCCGTGTCTTTCCTTAATTCTGGACATGTTCTCTGATTTAACATCAAAAGCAGCCTCTAGGCTAAGCAAATGACAACTCGCCGCACATTTAGAAACCCTATCAATCAACGCTTTGAGCTCAATGGAGCCTCGCTCGGCGCCAACTGATTTTTCATTCTTTCGCTCATTATATCCTCTTTTCTCTGCAATGGACATCCAAGCTTTAACACATTCTTTCATGTATCCTATGTCCCAGGAGGAATTCGGATCATTTTCAACCAATTTAAATGCCTGCCACAACACGCCCATGTCAAAAGTACCGGTTAAAGGCCAATCAAATTGAATCTTCCCTTTCTGATTATTCTGTTGTGAGTGTTCACAAAGTAACGAGGTAAACGGCATAACTTTAGACCAATCCAAGCATCTTCCGACAATTCCAGACGGCATATTAGGGGAAAACATATGAGTGTAGTGGCTGTCTGTAATTGGATTGTCAGAAGGTGTCTTGGTGCATGAATTCGTTTTCCTCTTACCAACTGAATCGTTTGTGGAGACAGTATTACCCATGTTTAACGGTTAGTACAATAAAACAAACACTGCAATTAGACAAACAAACATGAACTCGTAACAAACATCAGCGTGACAGCAAAGCTCATCCAACTTAATTTAATCCGAATATAGAGAGTCTCAGAGGGGGTAGGGAAATATCTGTTTAATATGAGTGCCTTCTTACTCATATATACTTGTACAAGTGCTAAGAACGGAATCTGTTGAAGAGCAATAACTAATTTATTCTCAATCAACAACCACTATGCTAATTTAGTGGTGCTTTGCCCCCCCCCCGATCCGGAGAGCATAGACTTTTTATTTATCCAGTACACTTTCTTCCAACAACAGCCAAATTTAACAACCCATCAGTTCATTACAACGATGAAACACAGTGCTATGTCACATACTCGCGTACCACCCTTCCCATTAATGACCAATTAACCTATATTATTTTGTGTGCACCCCGGGCAGGCACCCAGTTTCTCCAGCAAGTAGGAAACTGCGGCGCGCCAGGCGACGAACGCACTTCGTTGTCTGCCCCAGTCTTGCCAGCAAAATAGTAGAAGACGGTCGCAGACAAAAATAAATGCTTTTAGACCGTTCTGTTTTTTGTTTTGTTTTTAAAATCGGCAATGGTGTGAGGAAATATGATATATGACACTCAGTGCTTTTCTTCCTCTTTGCCTGCGGCCCCCGCAGGGGGGGGTGAAATCACACACACACCCTGCAGCAGCTGCAGGCAGATCCGAGGCGATGCCTGCTGTTGATTTAACCGGTTGACCGCTGAAACCTCCAGAATTCGGCGATTTGTTTCAATACAAATCTATCACATTTCTCCTAATGCAGAAGTCCACTTTACTGATACTCTCTTTAAGGTCTCTCCGAATATTTGCTGTGTGTAATTGTCTGGTAATTTAATTCCAAGAAACACACACAGAGGAAATCAGTCAAAATCGATATTCCTAGGTTATTATTACCCCCAAATATTCTTATTGTTTTTTACATGAGCTGTGTTTGCTCTGAAGGCACATGCCCCAGCAGCAATCACAGGGAAAATCGGCTACAAACAAAACAAACAAACAGGCTTGGAATTTCGTCATTTTAGGGGCAAGGCCATTTGGCCTTCCCGTTCACATTTTTTTTAAGGGCACAAAGGCCACATGACAGGGCACAAAGGCCGTATGGTTAAATTACGCTGGTCAATCAACATGACTGAAAAGTGTAGCACTAACGTCAACACCAGTCGTTTTACAAATGGCTGATTAGCAATAGTGTTTCTTAAACGTATACGTTAAGTTCAGCCATAAACCACATAAGTCAGTCATGTATTATATCAAAACCGCTTAGCAAGAAAAATACTAGATTGAAAGGTGACAGCTATCTGCTAGCTTGTAGAAGCAACACTAGATGTAGACCCCTTGAAGGGAAGACGTTAGCGCTATCCAAACTAGCTAGCTATCGCTAGTTTTCATGACAAAATGTAACGAGTCGACTTTAAATAGGCTAATACAATGGTAATTACCTATCAATATTACTTTCTATAAACACGTAAATGTTAAGTCCTTTCAAATACTACCACATACTTCAGTTAAATCATATCAAAACAGCTTGGTCCGCTTGCTTACCTGTGCTTGTCTTGCTCCCGCGGCTGAGGAGGAGGCTGTCGGGCCCCTACAGGCATGTCTGACGGAACAATCACAGCAGAGCAATCGCTCTGATCCACAGACTATCCTACTGCGCGCACTAATATGACTTTACTAGCATTGTTTACACGGCATGTCTGACGGAACAATCACAGCAGAGCAATCGCTCTGATCCACAGACACGGGACTATCCTACTGCGCGCACTAATATGACTTCACTAGCGTTGTTTACACTGGAACTTTTGACAGGGGCACAAAGGCCACTTTGGCCGTGAATTGCATTTTTTTTCACAGGGCATCACGGCCAAAGTGCGGGGCAACGACGGCCATGGCCTCAAAATGCCTCACACATGGACCAATGATCAAGAAACATGTTCCACCTGACCAAACACCTGGTAGCATCATTGATGGCTCATCAATCAGGATGTTAGCACTATAAAAAGACCACAGGTGAGAACTTTCTTACAGCAACAATGGAAGCCAACATGGAAGCAAGAGGAAGAGGAAGGGCTGGGCTGAGAGTGAGAGGAGGAGTAAGAGGTGGGTGAGAGTGAGAGGAGGAGGAAGAGGTGGGTGAGAGTGAGAGGAGGAGGAAGAGGTGGGTGAGAGTGAGAGGAGGAGGAAGAGGTGGGTGAGAGTGAGAGGAGGAAGAATGAGAGGTAGAGCTGGAGGGAGAGGACGTGGACAAAGAAGAATACTCTCATGATATATCAGTGCTTATATCTGTTGTGTGAAACGTATTTACTTCATTACTGTAATTGAGTTGTTGGCATGTTGCAGACTATAACTGTACAAACATCTTGCACAATGTACTGTGGTAAAGTTACTTTTATGCAACACAGACACTGACCGACCACTATATATTTGTTGTTTATCTGAAGGACTGAGAAACAAAGAGGTGGAAGGCTAACCTAGTTTCCACCGGGTCCGTCTGCGGCGCATTACGGCCGCGTTGCGGCTGCGCCGCGGCGTCCGCAAGGATCGCGGCCACTCTAGTCAATGGGTGCTATTCCACCAGACGCACCGCGTTACGGCTCAGACAACCCAGTCTCATAAAAAAACGTGTAATAACTACGTTGGTCCACAACGTAGGACGTAGTATTTCTACAAAAATGCCTCTGAAATTGTAGGATCCCTACGTTTTTTTTCACCATTCATTCCAATGGCTGGCGTCCATGTCACGTGATCTTCACATTTCTCCCTGCAGAAAAAAAAAAACATGGCCGACATTCGTTTTATTCTCGGTGGAAAATGCCTATTTTAAGGTTAGTTTGGCCATTAAAATGCCTTTTGATGTCATTTTATGCGAGAACTATGAGTTGTTATTTCAGATTATGTGTGCAGTGGATGTACATGATCTTTAGTTTGCTAGTTATTATGAAGATTAGTTCAGGAAATTGTGTCTATACAACGTTTTCATTGTTACCAAGGTGGTTGCTAGGGACGCTGCTATCAATATTATTTCTGTTATGTTGTGTAAAATGGTGTTATCTTTATTGCTACCCCCTTCCCCGTCAATGTATAGTGTTGGTCCACAGCACAAACGTATTAGTTTAATAAAATCTGCATCTAAAATTGTGGCATAGTGTGGTGCTGAGAGATGGGAGTCGGAGGCGGGGTATCAAAGGTACAAGCTAGACTTTTATTTAGCATCTCAAAACACATGTAAACAGCTTCATGCCCAGGAAGCGAAGACCGGCGGAGACAGGAAGTCCGGCTCACTAAAATGTCCGTGCAGAACAATACCCTAACCCATAGATCCGTGGGTGAATAATGTCAATCACCACAATAGATACGTTATTTTCCCCTGTGCAATTCTCCATTTACTCAACAATAACACATAATTATCCTTGTGTTTATTTATTTGTTTGATTAATAAACACAAGTTGGAGTCCGTCAGGACCGAGGGTCGGAGCAGCTCATTTGCTTTACAGAATATTACACCCGGAAGTAAGTATTCTCTCCGCTTCGCTTGACAAACCCGTGATAGTCCTCAAGCTCTGTGATTGGAGAGTGTGCAGAGCGTCGAACAGCACTTGAAATGGGATGGAACCACGGCAGACTGTCCAAAACTGGATTTGAACGGGACCACCGCGTCCCCCCCTCCCCCACCCCGTCCCCAGAACTACACATGCTGGCTATTGTGTTTCGCAACATGTTCTCTATCTATGGCACGTCTCTACTGGGAATTGTAGTTTTAAAAGACGTTTTCATATTTCCCATAATAAGAAGTTGCCAGTATTAAACTGTGTACATCCGTGGAGGTTTAGGGGATAGGAAACACTCATTTAAAACATAATTAATAAATGGGTGAAAATTGCTATACCCACACGACAGCTAAGGTCAGAAGAGCTTTATTTAACAGCTGGTCTTATGTCTGTGACCCCTCCTGTTGTTAATTGATAAGCCTGAAACATGCACTTGTCAAGGTTCAGAGGCACATTTTGTAAATCTGGCAGTAGCCATCGATCATCTCAAGATAAGATATACTTTATTGATCCCAAGTTGGAAACATTTGCGTTACATCAGCATGTGTATAGTTGTAAATATGCAGTGGTGTTTATTTGTAAAACATTTAGTATAATCACACAAATTCTGTGTTTTATATTTAATAATTCTGTGCTCTTTATTTATTGATTGATACCTGACAAGGCCGGAGATGAAAAACTTGGGTCGCAGGTTCCTCAACAGTGCATTACAAGACATCTTTCAATATTTGTGTACCTCCACCATTAAATTGTCATATTCTGCACATTTCTTATACTATCTACATACATCTTATATAAGAGTATAATACATATGTATAATATCAGTTAAAATAAGTGCTTCAACATAGTTAACATTGCTGGAGGTATACACAAAGTTTTACATTCATTGCATAACTACACCGTTTGTGAATATGTCAATAAACCTTAGAAAATCTTGAAAGGGATGTGCAAAATAGTCATTTATATACAGTCTTTAATTTACTATTAGTAGAGAATAACGAGTAATGAACATACTTTATAGGGATTCTATTAATATCTAATAATACAAATAATGAAATTCAATAACATGCTTTAACCACTAGGTGTCCCTTTATATCAGCTGTGCACCTTTATGGTGTAAATACAGCCTATCTACCAATTGGATCAAATATAAAAGTCAGCCGAATTAGTGTTGATACTGCAAGGAGACGTATTGTGTGAAAAGAAATTTAAGATGTTGTTTAATTGCTGATATATTTATGATCCACGTCACGTTTTCAGTTCCTCATGTTTGTCTAGAAGTCTTCTCATCAGGGCTCTATAAATACAGAACTACGGCAGATATGTAATATTTAATGCAGCCGAACCGTGTATTACAATGCCGTTATGTGATGACTTTCAAAGAGAAAAGCAAGAACACTCGGAATAAAGGGTTTTCGGTCTGTTTCCGGTATTTGTTAATGACGATGTGATGTGAGATGTGAGACTGGAATTGCACAGGGAAAATAACGTTTCTATGCCACCATTTTAGATGCGGATTTTGTTAAACTAATATGTTTGCGCTTTGGACCAACACTATACTTTGACGGGGAATGGGGTAGCAATAAAGATAACACCGTTAAACAGTTACACAACATAACATAAATAATATCGATAGCAGCGTCCCTAGCAACCACCTTGGTAACAATGAAAACGTTGTATAGACACAATTTCCTGAAGTAATCTTCGTAATAACTAGCAAACTAAAGATCATGTACATCCACTGCACACATAATCTGAAATAACAACTCATATTTCTCGCATCAAATGACATCAAAACGCATTTTAATGGCCAAACTAACCATAAAATAGGCATTTTCCACTGAGAATAAAACGAAGTTCGGCCATGTTTTTTTTTTTCTTCTGCAGGGAGTAATGTGAAGATCACGTGACATAGACGCCAGCTATTGGAATGAATGGTGAAAAAAAACGTAGGGATCTTACAATTTCAGAGGCGTTTTTGTAGAAATACTACGTCCTACGTTGTGGACCAACGTAGTTATTACACGTTTTTGTGAGACTGGGTTGGCTCAGAAGCGTCCCAAAAGCGTCTTGCCGCTGGGCTCCGCTCGAAATAGGATTGAAGTCTATTTTTTGACGCGACGCAGCCGTAAGGTAATGTCGGGCAGGCAGGAAGTGGAACGTTCAGAGCATATATAGCATAAGCCCTATATATATATATATATATATATATATATATATATATATATATATATACACACACAAACTCATTTTGCAGACTCTATCCCTCCGTAGTCGTTCAAGTAGGAGGAGAAATGCCAGCGTCTCCTCCGGTTTACAGGCACTGTGTAAATTATATATATAGAATAATTATGATGATTTTACCACTAAAATACAGCAACACATCTTTGATTCATGTCGTTTATAACTGGGATATTACAATTATTATTAACTTTGTCTGTACAAAGTAGTCTGTCCAGGAAATATGCTCAAATCAACTGAAACTGCGAGCCGGCAGGCAAGACGCTCCGCTTCTGGTAGGCCGGTAGCCCGGTAGGCTATGACGCCGGAGGAGGCCGGACCAAAACCGTGGCGCAGCCGTTACGCGACGCAGACGGACCCGGTGGAAACTAGGGGTAAGGGTTTTCAATGAGGCACAGGAAGCAGCAGCTACAAACTGGGTTTGGGCAAACAATGCATCACACTTAGAGAGATCCGAAGCAGAGTAGCTATGTGCTGAGATGCATGTTGCTCAATGTTATCTTTGAATAAAATGTGATTTGTTTCAACAACTCATTTGTATTTCTTCATTTACTGTATTTCTGTAAACTCAGCAATCTTTCTCTGCAGAACCCTCTCTGTACAGAGCATAGCCCATAACAGATGGAAGTGCTTTAGATGATGCTCAGCAGTGTGTAGCTGGGTGGTCAAACCATCCAGTGTAGAGAATGAAGTGTGTTATATCTGGTGCTAAAGTTTGCATTTGGAAAGTGTTTATGTAGTTTTGAGGGCAGTTCTTCATTTAGCAGGAGAAATTATGTGCTTTGCACTTTGGGTGTGTGGTTTTGTGAATTGTGTTTAGTGTTCTGAGAAACTGAGCAATTTAAAAAAAAAATTGTGTTAGCAATCGAGAAAAACTGTAATAGCCATCATAATCTAGGTCATAAAATGTGAGTTTTATTTTTCAACTGGATTGAAAAAAAGGACAAAAGCGTTTTAACAGCACAGTAGTGAAGCACTGATTTATTATATGTTTTCCATTGGATTTCCTGCACTATCAATTTACGCATGATAAATGTGTTACTGTTATGTTAAGGTAGCTCAAATGATTGGTTAAGGTTCTGCACATACTGCCCGTCAGAAACCATATTGAACTTGTGATGTCATCAGGTATCAGACCTGAAACTGCTCCATAGACAACCTATGTGAGAGGGATTCAATAGGCCCAGAATGATTGTTTCAATTTTCATACCTAAATTACCCTTATTCTAATTTTGTCCTTTTTCAGAATAAAATAAAATGCCCCCATACACTCAGAACATTCTTCCTAGGGTTTTCAGTGTTATGTAAAACATATTTCCCAACTAATAGTCTTTGGAGCCATTGCAGACTCAACTGTTGATGACCAATTTCTCAGTTTTTCCTTTGGCTTCATGTTTTGTAAGAGAGTTGTACATGTTAACTGATATTTATGGCCTGATCAGAGAATTGATGATGGTGCCAGCAGTGTGCACGGCGAGACGTCTCCCAGGCCTGTTCAGCCTTGTATTAGTTCTAGTGGTTTTATTGTTTTGTGTATTTTGTCAAAATGTCTCTGCTCTACTAGTTTAAGACCGCCAGTCGTTTATGGAAATCAAAGCGTTTCAGGAGGGGGTATTAGAGCAATGTTTGGGAGAGCCAACCTCAAATCCTCCTCCTCCGATTCTTTCAAGCATACCGGCATACCTGCGCCGCCAGGTATATGCCATCCCCCAAAGGAAGCGCCCAAGACGACGGGGAAAGCGGGGCGGAGAAGCCGTAAAGATCAGGGCTTACCTGCTATCTCTACGTGGAAAGGCCCCTGGATGCTACGCTGCCCTGATGACTAGGCAGAGATGGCTCCTCCGCGTCGTTCCAGATGGCCATTTCCCAAGGCGGATATGCAGAGGTGGCGTGGATCACAGACACCTTCGCCCACTGGATCGTACTCAAAAACTGGGAAGAGAGGAGCTTACTCTCCGCCTGGCACTCATCAATGCTAGATCGCTAGTGTTAGAAATTAAAATCAATGTTTTGATGGCATAATGTACCTTAAATGTACCTTTAGTTTAAATGCTGTTTTATACTGAAAAACCAGACGTTCTTGTGCACAACCAGTTAGACTTTTATTCTGAAAAAACCTTCACCTCCGGTTAGCATGAGGCTAATATACCATTTCCTATAGAGGTGAATTTAGCAGCGATATGATATGATGTTGCACACCGAAACCTACTGATTTCAACACTACAACTATAGACATCGAGATATTATTATTGTTGGATATTAAATGAAGGTACAGTTTATTTGAGTACGTTATCGTTTACAGATGTGAGTAGCATGTCACAACATTCGGAACGACCGGAAATCAAATTGCTGTGAAGGATTTCCTGTATTTTTTTTTGGAGTATTGATTACAGCGTTTAGAATGTGTTAAATGAAAAGTCATGAAAGAGTTAAGGAGGAGAAAAGGCGTGTTTAGATATATATTGAATGTACAATGTCTGTATCATGTGATATGCGTAACAACGGACATTAAATACACGGAGAGCCGGCCCCCAGGGAGGAGCCAGGAGAGGCTATATAAACAACGAAACCTGAGGGGTTCGGCCTCTTTTCTCTGCTAGCGGGGAGCCAGAGGCAGCTGCTTTTCTGTCAGAAAATATCCTGTTTGTGACTTTACCGCGCCTTTTTTATTAATTAAAGTACCAATTTCAAAACATCTCAGAGACTCCATTTAGTCTCCTTTTTAAGCTTCTCTTTCCTGGACGCGAGAATAACAATCACAGTTAACAATTGGTGACCCTGACGTGATTCTCGTTGCACCGGGAGAGACTATACACGCGGCTGTTCTCCGGAGCCGCTGGCAACCCGTTCGACACACAGAGAGCTCAAACTACGGTAAAGAAGAAGCCTGTTACGTCAAAATTCTTCAATAGTTTATGCAGAACAATCTTAGGACTGTGTGTTGGACGGCTGCTTCCGGTTCCTGAAAATAGCTGGGAAATTAATGTTAAAACAACCAAATTTATAACAATAACAATCATAACACGTGGCGTTGCATTTTCACAAGCAGGGTGAGTTCAAATTACTTATTTTTCTTATATTTAACCCTGCATGCTATTTGTTTGTCTGTTATTACATGTCGGCGAGGCTAATCATTTCAATTGTTTCTTGTTACGTCTCAATTTAAACGTGAATGGTTTTAGGCCATTAATCAGTGGCGACTGGTTGAGACAAGAACAAAGTGGAGTGAGTGTTTGTGTTAAGGACAGTGTGAGGCTGTTTTTACTTTTTACAAGTTCTTTGTGTGATGATGGCAATCATTTAAAGTGTTTCTTGTTACGTCCTAATTTAAACGTGAATGGTTCTAGGCCATTAATCAGTGGAGACTGGTTGAGACAAGAACACAGTTGAGTGAGTGTTTTAATTACAGCAAGGGGCTTTCTTATTAAAAAAGTCCTTTTTGAGGAAAAGGCCTGAAAAGTTTGAAGCTTTCAGTGGTTGTTTTTTCTGTTTTCAAACAGACATTGCGCGTGGATTACGACAAGGAGTGCGACATTCGTGCGTTAGATAGACGATATTCTGCTAATAGTGTTTGCTTGGCGCCTTACTTTGTCCCATGATAGCGTGTTTAAACAGAGGAGATAACCACCTCTTAAAGTCAAAACATTACGTACACAGGTTGAAGGCTGTGACGTAAGGGTATAAGGCCCATTTATAATTGTAAATTACATAGAAATGTTATTTTAAACTGCAGTGTTGTTTTGTGTTGAGAATTAAAAGATCACCCTCATTATTTCAACTCCGCTCTGAGAGCCACGAGGTGTTTTCAAATCCCTTTGTTCTTCAGGTCAAAGGTTGGAAAATCAGTTGCCATCTTGTCTTGTCCTCGTGTTTACAATGAGCAATGGCAGTCGCCATTTCGTGAAATGCTAATTTGAAAGTACTCAGTCCTACTCACATGAGCCTAGGCACTCCATCTTGAGAAGGACAAATCATATTTCTTGGCAGAGTTGGAACTATAAAATAGACAGGTTATTTTACCGTGGGAAGTTTGATATTTGTAGGAGTCTGTATTTGAGATATTCTTGTTTGCAAGTGCGTATTGGCGGTTTATTTGAGATATTCTTGTTTGCAAATGTGTTTTGGCGGTTATGTGCTGTGTTGTTTAACCATATTCTAATTTTCTTCCCATTTTTAAGGAAATAAGCTTCTTCTTGTTAAAAATAGGTCAGTTTTGCAACAGCTATCCCTAGTGGATTGAGCTGGAAATTACAACAGCGCACTCTGCTGGTAATACAGAATTATTACAAAGATACTATAACATTTTGAAGCTTGATTTTGAGTATTATGAATGAACACATGCGCAAATCGCCAGGACAGAATTACAAAGTGGTTTCTAATTAAAAGATGAGAAACTTTCAAACTAGGCTGTAGAATATTCAAACACCAATTGATTAAAGCTAACACAAATTATGACATTTACATAATTTCATACACTTTGGTATGCACTGTACACAGTAGATTTAGATTTTCACCAGATTTCTAATTTTCATATTTTAAAGTCAAAACCATACACTGTACAATTTTTTATTTTATCATTTCAGATTTTAAAATTTGCATAATTTGTATATTTTAATTAACTTTATTATTTAAAAAAAAAAAAAAATCAATAAAATGAAAAAAACAAACACTTAAAAAGCCCAGATTTAAAGTTAGGTTCGGATGACATAGGATATTACTGATCAGGAACGACGGTGCTAGTCAGAAGATTGGTGCTTAATCTTTGATTCGAATAGGAAGAGAGCATGTCACCAAAACAAACTAAACTGGGACTAGACGCAGAGCCAGGCTCAACTGCAGATATCAAGGAAAGGGTAATAATCTGATCAGATGCTTTAACCTTTCCAATTAAAATAACTATATGGAGTGAAGATGAAGAAAGATTTATAAGAGTTACAAGTCTGATACTCCATCTGGAATATGCCAGCCTATTGGCACACAGCATAAATGTGGTCCGAGTAGCAGACCTGCCAGTGAGGGAAGACATAGCAGAAAAAACAAGACACCGTAGCTTGTAGGAACAAGACAAGGAGAAGGGAGGGGAAACTTCCAGAGAAGGCAGGGCAGACACCTCCAACAATTCAAGCTCAGGAAGAACCAGAGAATGCAGGGCAGACACCTCAAACTGTTAAATCTCAGATAGTGCCAGAAAATCAGAAGCAGAACCAACAACCAGGAGGTTTCCATGATGACAACGGAGGCAGGGGGTCCCAGAGATGTCAAAGACGAACAGCATTGCCAAACATGACCCAAATGCCACTGACACCCTGGTATCAACCACAACAATGAGGAAGCTCAGAGGGCCAGACCACCAGGTGATGCATCTTCAGCACAAGGGTATTTTGAAATCCAGCTACATTGAGCCATATCTGTCACCACAGAAGGGAGAGGTTTAATGTTTAATGTAAAAACAAAATCGAGAGTAGCATTTGCATTTACACATAAAGCATCCACAGAATAGAACATTTAGCAGACTATTTTTGTAATTATGAGAAGGAAAGAGATTACGAGTGATGTTGTTCCCCCACACAGAAAACTATTGTGTCCACACAGCTAGTGAGGTCAAGACGACGGGTTTCCACCAAAAAATATGAAGACGGAAACCTAGTACTCGCCCAAGACGGAGGATCCATACCAAATCCTCCTGTTTACACCGACTGCAGTTCAAGGGGCGGCGATACACCTGACGTGGAGCTGTTGAGACCTAAAAACAGAAACTCGATTCTGCTGTGGTGAAGTCTGGCTACAAAGGGAGGTGTCCGATAGGGTCGCTTGTCTCAAACCAGTGAAGAAGTCAACAAGAACCCAGCAGAACTAGAGAGTGACTGTTAGCGGGAGAACAGTGACGGAGCGACAGAGACTGGCACAACATTTTCCAGCCAGTACATAGATAGACCCCGTCAGAAGACCGGGGCTGTGTTTAAAAGGGGAACTTCATTTATTGTTAGTGGAAGTGTAGTTTTTTAGTCAAACAATTATGTGATTTATGGAGTCAGATTACATTTTTCTCATAAACACAATTTTATAATCGGTCTGAAGTATCTGTTTTAAGGCAATGAGCTGCAGATTAAATAACATAACACTGATTGAGAGCTTGGATGAAGAAGTTGTAGGGTTTTACAACAGTTTCAAGAATCAGTTTTTTATTTATTTATTCTTGAGTAATTTTACTGATTTATAATGATGTGCGTAAGGCACGATCTCATTTTGAGTGAGGGCCACCAGCCCTTCATGCATGTCACCCTCTGTGAGAATGGTTCGTATGTTTCCCTCTAGTTTAGATAAATATTATTTTATTATATCTTTGTACAGCAGTATCAAACAATCCTCTAATCCTAGAATTATTGAGACGCATTAGCGACACCAGGGGTATTGTTTTACGCAGCAACAATGATGCATAATACCAGGACAAAAGCCATTATTGCAACAAGTAAACCATTTTTTGTGCTAATGGCAGATTTTAGTGAATATGTTTTATACCATCAGAAAGCTACACATCATACGATATTTTGTACGCCTTATGGGTACACGGAGAAGTTATATTTATTTAATGCAACGTTATGGGTTTTACATGTCCTGTTAAGAATAGGGTAATCATTGCAATATTAATTGAGCATGTTCTGCTCAAAGGAAGGAGTGTCATGATTATACAGATATGTTGATTTCAGTGACGTTGTAGTTAATAAATAATAACATGTAGTTAATAATAGGTCTCATAACGACAAAAGGTATGCCAAAGCTTGGGCCTCCTCCAAGGAGGGAGTGGTCCAGTTTTAGGTATTAGACGAATAAAAGTAATGAATATGTCAGAACTCTGAGTAATATTATCCAAGTTTTGTCTACACAGGCTAAGAAAGCTACAGAGATACAAGACGAGACACCAGAAGAGACTCCTGTTCGGCCAGGTGATTGGGTGAGGGTGAAAGTTCACAAAAGACAGTGAGCTGATCCCCGGTGGACGGAACAGTGAGAAGTTGTAACGAACTTCACACGCGCTCCGGTTTAAAGGTAAAGAAAAAGGAGCAAATTGACACCACCTCACACATTGTCACCCTTCACTGGCAACTTCCAGAACATTATTGGGAGTTAGGACTGATTTGGCAGAGCTGGAACAAAACAATAAATAGAAATAAGATAAAGATAGAAACAGCTCAAAAGACGAATTGTCTATAGATTTTTATAGATAGTACACTAAAGTGAAAACCTATTTTTGTTTTACATCTGAAAAAGAGTCCACTTTTTGTATACGTTATTATAGTACTCATTATTTAAATTCTGTAACTGACACCAACGGAGAAAATAGAGATGATGTCAAGAACAAAGCCAAAGCTATTGTGGGGTTCCCTAGGGATAAGAGTCAGAATAGCATTGTTGATTGTGCTCATTACACTTGGCACCTTTCTGGTTGGATGGGGAGTACAATATCAAGTAAGACATGGATCCATTAGTCCACTCATAGAGAATGCCCACATCACTAACAAAACTCCAGCTGTGTTTCAGAGAGTTTCACTTATCCCTAGAGCCAAAAGATCAGCTGAGCAACAAGAGGAGGAGTTAGAAATACTCGGTCCCAAAGGTGAGGCGGTTACAATCAAGATGATTCACCCCCCATATATGCAGTTCTTGTATCAAATGATGAGATGGGTTTAAGTGATTGGGATATGTAGGTGAATTTACAGATTAGGGGAATCTAAAAATACACTGGATCCATGTTTTAGTCTGTGCCAGAAACACCCCTGTTAAGTTTATGGACAACCGACCGGTGACCTGAGCACAATTATTGAAAATGATTACAGTAGAAACAGGCTACTAACCCACAAGTACAGCTTTGTACGTACAAACTCTATGAACAAAATTCCCCAGCAGATTGTGGAGACATTGCAGATATGTTCAGTCACAAAAGTTACTTATGTTCTAAATAACAGTGAGATTTAAAGTAATGGAGAAAATATGGGGACGTTCTTTTATAGTGTGTGAAATATGTGGTGCTTGAAACATGTAGGTATTTTTAATTTATAGAAGAAAATGGTTTCCTGAAAGAGTTATTTGGAGTAGCCATGTTACAGTGGGTGGAAACAATGTTTAGGGATATGGCACAACCATTAGTAGACATTAATTGGGTTTAGATGACATTTAACATCTAAGAGAGATAGTAAGATTAGGAAAATAGAGTGGAAAGGATTGGATATATTTTACCTCAGTGTGTTAGAATTAGCTATAGGTAATGCGTCCCGAAATCTCTCTCTCTCTCTCTCTGCCTGTCAGACTGCTACGACCCCATCTTCAGACAAATGACCTCACCACAGGAGACTCCTCCTCCTCCATCGAACAGACGGGAGAACCCGAGCTGAACCAACAACGACCTGAGGCATCCAGAACCATCTCCACCTGAGGCATCCAGAACCAAACCAGCATGCTGACAAAGAGGCAAACTCTCATCGGTCCCTCAAACAGGACATGAAGTTCCAAACTGAGCCGCGAGATTTGGCACAAGAACAGAGTGTGGGACATGAGAGCAGAATACACCACTCCATGCAACAGCGTAGAGACTGAAAAGGAGGAGATGAAATGCAAAGCAGTTGGGCCACTGAAAATAATTACAGCGGGAAGATCCAAGTGCGGATGAACTGAGGAGAAGACAGGATGGAGGAGAAGACAGAACCAGAGGAGTTGGCATGGGCCAGCAGAACGTGAGGGGGTCGTGGCTTGACGACCAGAGGGGGAGAGAAGGAACACAGGAGTGAGTGAGTTTACACATAAACACACTTATTAGAAAATAATCCTAAAAACACACTGAGGGTAGAACATATTATTCAATCTTTTCATAATATAAACAAATTATTGTTATAGAGATTCTTATTCATGTGAGAATTTGGGGAAGATTTAATTTGTTACAATATAGATAGCAGGCAAATCTTTATTTGAATGGAAAATGTTAAAGGTAGAGCTGGGACCAAGCCAAAGAAAGTATTCCAATCTAGAGTATTGGTTTCACCTTTGTAGCATGGTTATTACCATAGGAGAACTGTTAAGGTGGGAACAACATTTGTTTGTCGTCCAAGATGTAGAGTTTTAAAAAGACACTAGGCAAAGAGCGATTGAAGATTTTAATTTTGAAAAAACTAGTATAATTGGGAGTAATACATGCGGGGCCTTGGATCACTCATTTTAATGGTGCATATTTTCGACAACAAATATCGTTCAGGGAGAAGGGGTTGCTCAACCCACCCTGCAGATGTTTTAAATCTTACTTACAGCTTCAGAGGGAGCGCACGGCACCAGAGTATGAGTTTTAAAAGACAAGTGCCACCACCTCCTAATGCTCATCCATTTAATCAGTGATGACCTGACATTTAGAGATGTTATTTAAAAGGAGAAACATATCTGCCATGAGTGAAAATTCCTGAATTGAACTACAAAACATTAATGAAATGACTTCTGTTTTTGAAGTCCTTGTTAGAGCACCCAAGGTTCCACACACTGTTAAAGGGGGTTAGCATAGTTATTTAAGTAGACCAGAAATGAAAATAAATTAGTATAATGAGTTATTGATATTCCACCGGTTTTCACACCATTTCAGGGACTTTATCACTGTATTAGAACAGACCACCCCAAAGCCAGTAGGGCTAAGAGACCAGTCCCAGGGGGAGTTTAGGCTCCAGGGTCAAAGGATAGCATAGGGGCGACCAGGGGAGGCCTAAATGTAGCACTCATTCCATGTCCTAAAATACCGATTGATCACGACGGCCTCTTCTAGAGAACATATTACTTTCATACCTTAAATGGTATGAAAGGAGGGAGGGTACATTTCTCATGAGGAGACAGTTACAAATGCTAGTAGAACAAGACGGCCCACCCCAATACAGATGTTGATGAAAATGATGAGTTAGTTTGAATGATGTTAAACGATATGGATGTTCAGAGATGAGGTTGTTCAATGAATGTCCAGCCGATGTGATTCTTTAAATGATGAAATCATGTGAAGAAGTGAGCAAAATAAAATGCTAAAATGGAGTGAATCCATTTCAATTTACTTATACTATTACAAGATAGTGTATTTTTATTTCAATTTACTCTATACTATTCCAAGATAGTTTATTTCATTTTTATTATTTTTCACTGTTCTATATGGTAGATTTCATGTATTTTCGAATCATTACTATTCTAAAATGGGTAGTTTATTTTCACTTTGTAAAAACAAGTGCCTTAACACTGAGCGTGGTATGAGAACGGTTTCTGTGAAAGGAGGGAGGAAGAAATGTTCTGATACCAAGCCATTGCTGCTATTTTGAAGAACCATATTGAATGTTAACACTAGAAGTTATGCACAAGGGAAAACTTTTATGTTTGAACACAGTCAAAGTATTTTTGTATTTTTGTAAAATTGAGGATATTCGCACTATTCCATTTTGATTGTATGTTTTTGATATGAATTATGTACTATGCAGAGTTCAGATGAAGAACTCATTGATTTCAGTATTATACACACCTTTTAGGTGTGTAAGGAGGGACTGTTAGAAATTAAAATCAATGTTTTGATGGCATAATGTACCTTAAATGTACCTTTAGTTTAAATGCTGTTTTATACTGAAAAAACCAGACGTTCTTGTGCACAACCAGTTAGACTTTTATTCTGAAAAACCTTCACCTCCGGTTAGCATGAGGCTATTATACCATTTCCTATAGAGGTGAATTTAGCAGCGATATGATATGATGTTGCACACCGAAACCTACTGATTTCAACACTACAACTATAGACATCGAGATATTATTATTGTTGGATATTAAATGAAGGTACAGTTTATTTGAGTACGTTATCGTTTACAGATGTGAGTAGCATGTCACAACATTCGGAACGACCGGAAATCAAATTGCTGTGAAGGATTTCCTGTATTTTTTTTTGGAGTATTGATTACAGCGTTTAGAATGTGTTAAATGAAAAGTCATGAAAGAGTTAAGGAGGAGAAAAGGCGTGTTTAGATATATATTGAATGTACAATGTCTGTATCATTGCCAGAGGCAGCTGCTTTTCTGTCAGAAAATATCCTGTTTGTGACTTTACCGCGCCTTTTTTATTAATTAAAATACCAATTTCAAAACATCTCAGAGACTCCATTTAGTCTCCTTTTTAAGCTTCTCTTTCCTGGACGCGAGAATAACTATCACAGTTAACACTAGCTAACAAGACTTTCCTGCTCAATTACTTTTTTAAATCCCGGGATTTGGACTTTATGTTTCTGACGGAGACGTGGATTTGTGCTGGTGAGTTAACAGCTTTTTCTGAACTTCTTCCTCCTGACTGTTCATTCATCAGCACCCCACGGACCACCGGTAGAGGTGGAGGGCGGGCGTCGGTCTTTAAATCCAGCTTTAACTGCCGCCAAACTCAGTCGAACAGCTTATCCAGCTTTGAGCTGCAACCTTTCGAACTACACTTAACACTTCCAGTGCTCTGTGCTTTGATCTATTGCCCTCCGAAGTTCAATAAGAATTTTATTCAGGAATTCTCAGTAATTTATCTTGAACTTTGATCGGCTTTGGGGATTTTTATATCCCCAAAGCTTTATGAGCTGTTCATGAGCACTCATGAAACATTCATGAACAACTCATTATATGTTCACTTGTCATGTTCATGAACCAAAATTCTTAAAATGCTCATGAACCATTTTAAAGAGCAGTTCATGAAATTTTTATGAACATTGTTCATTCATATAAAGTTCCTGTTTTGCTCATGACAGACTTTTATGAGCAATTTATGAACTTTTCATGATCCAGCCAATCACAAAATTATAATTAAAACCCCAAAAAGTTTGCATGAGCATTACATGAACTTTTCATGACTATGAGCATTTCATGAATTTTGGATGATTGTGGCAAGTTCAGAATATTTTTGAATATTCATGAGAATTTTATGAACTTTTGATGATCAGTGTGATGATTTTAAAGACCTCTTGAATATTCATCTACTATTTGAACATTTCTTTATTTTTAAAACTTTTAATCTTAAATTGCATTTGAAACTGAACATTATCTGTATTTATTTTGGTGACATTCATATCATTTTATGGTTTATCTGTGCTGTTTGAGAAGCAGTACGAGTAAGTAGCGCCAAGGTGGAACCTTTGGCAGGTGAGCGGTGACATCTGGGTTATCTTAGGGGGGACACTTCCGCCCCCTCCTCAGTCAGAAGCAATCCAGACGATCAACCGGATCCTGTGTATAATTATTGCTGCTGCACTTTTCTGTTTTCTACAGGTCAGTACATGATGAAAATGATCGATGTTAACTTGTGTGAATTAGATATGATGTTGGAGATGTTTAGGAGAGTGTGTCAGAAAGTTTTGAGCATGTTTGACATAGTAACGGTATTTTAAAAATACTAAACTGTCGGCAACAATAGATGCCATTTTCGCGGGCTTCAGCCGCGCCTGGGTAAATGTGACCTGAGCGAAGGCTCGCAGGCAGGTTAGCTGCTGCGCACGGGTAATATGTGTTGTTTACCTGAGTGAAGTCTTGCAGGCACATTGCCTTGTTTTTTGTTTATTAACATTGACAGTGTATTTTTGTGATCTCCATAATATGTTATATTTGGTAAAGATAGATATATTGATAGAAAGTATTATTTGATAGCGTTATGTGTTTATATTGACTATGTTGAATTTCTCCTTGAGATACAGTAATGGACTGTGACAGACGGATAACTTAAATGGAGAAATGTGATGTTTGTAAAGTACAGCTATTTGAATGTAACTGTGTACTTTGAATTTTGAATAAGAAGCAATCCAGACGATCAACCGGATCCTGTGTATAATTATTGCTGCTGCACTTTTCTGTTTTCTACAGAAATCATTTATTGTTGCTGTGGTACCCAAGCTTTTGGGACCCGTAACAAAAAAATGTGTGCAGCTGAGTGTCAAGAACTGTGCTTCAAATAGTGATAGGATTCATTGTAGTGCTCCACCTGTATACATGTATGTTTGTATGTTTGTTAATTTGAATAAAGTTCCATTGTGATTGACATAATTGTTATTTTCTATGGTTGGCAATTGACCCACAGTCAATGGTTCATGTACATGAACAGTTCATGAACAGTTCATAGCCAGCCATTGAATTATATTCAGTGACTGGGTATGAACTGTTCATGAAGTTGTTATGAACAGTTCTTGATATGTTCATGAACCATGGTTAATTCATGAACAATTCTTGAAATGTTGTTGGTTGAATACTGAATATCCCTACACTCACTGAAAACTCCATTTCATGAATTGTTCATGAACCTGCCTAAAACCATATTCCATGAATTGTTCATGAACCATTCCAGAACAGGAGTTTCATGAGTAGTTCATGAACTGCCCTAGTGCCATTTAATGTTCATGGAACTTTCATGAACAGTTCATCAACTTTGTTATGAGCTGTTTATGAGCTGTTCATGAATATGGTTCACTAATATTCCATGAACTTTTCATGACAAGTTCATGAACAGTTCACTATCATCTCACCGGGGGTATGACCCACCCTCCTCACGGAGACAGAAGGATGGTAACTGGACTGCCTCCGCGATGGTCATGTTCCTCTGGCTGTGTGGACACTTCACCTCCAGCAGGGCAGATGGCTGCACAAGTCCATCGGGTGATGCTCCCAAAACACCCGACTCACTCACAAAGAGACCAGACTCGATTCGAACACTGTCACTTGATAGGCCTCCACAAAAGCCTTCACCCCTTCGGCCTAGTTTACAATCCCCCAGTTGACAGTTGGCGATGTCTCTGGCCAGTGGGTTGTATGTCTCCTCTCGCTGTTGGTAAAGTTGAGACACCGGCTGGACTACTTTGGAAGTGCCAGCCTTCCTCCACTGGCACTCAACATCTGTGGAGCTGATCTGCCACATGGCAAATATTGCCAATGCTGCAGCGTGGCTGCATTTGTACATCTCCTGTGCACAATCACAGACAGCGCTCTGCATCGCGCCATCGTCTCCCATGCAGATCTGTAAAAATAAAGTAAGTACCATTTGTTAGCATGCTATAATAGATTGAATGAGCAATAATACAAGGATGGTCCGGATCTGGGGGTGGGAGGGTTTATTTTTCCATAGTTTTGTCCTCTTGTCTGTTGTTATTGTTTGTTTTTTCTGTATTTTTTGTAATTTGTGTTGTATTGGTTGTGATTGTACATTGTATTTTTCTAAATGTGTATGAATACATTTTTGAAAAACATTTGATCAACAATAAAAAAGGATTTGGTCAGGATCTAGACTCAGTGTGTAGTTTATTAATTAATCAATGCTCTCTACATTAGGAAAACACATACCGGTGTACCAGAGGGAGTCACACACAGCTGTGCCTAGATAACCAAAATCTTTGAATCGACACACAGCAAATAAACTCAAATGACACAACGAGAAAAAGGAGATCACACATACAGTATAGTCGATATAAAACTGGCCGCTTCAATCTGAAGAGCAACTAAAACAAAACACGGGAGTGTACCTTGTTCTTGTGAACACTAATGTTATCCACAGCATACACAGAGACCACGAAGTTCTTAAGGAGAAAACGAGTTACTAAAACAAAACACGTTAGTGTACCTTGTTAGCTAATGTTAGCTAGCTGACATTAACGTTACACATTGCACTCATATTACTCACCGAAACCTTGTAAAGCCGGTCCCGCATGCTGGCTCTTACAGAACCGACTAACTCCCCTTTCATATAGGTACAGCTCTCAACGTGCCCAGACTTGTAGTGATTTTCACCTCGTAAAATACTTTTATTCTCATTCTGAAAGAATGTGGTGAAATGTGCTAACGTGACGGCCATCTTTATGTTGGTGACGCGTATTGTGCGAGATGAGAGACCTGTAGTTCACTGAGCGGTTTCACACGAAAAAATGTGTAACTTCACAGTTTTACGACACATTTTTATTTTTTTGACTTGCAAAATGTTCTTTTAAATTGACAAACATCATATGTGTCATTCGTGGCACAATTCAAACGGGATCAACAGATAACCTTTCTCTCTCCATTGACTTCAATGTATAATTTTCCGCTTCCGGGGTCCCATGGAGGCTTTCGGAAGGGGAGGGACTTCGCCTCTCTATAGTAACTCAATGAGAGCGTAATGTCAAATGACAGTACAATTGACCAATCATATCTTCACTCTAAATGGGCGGGCTTTATTTTCGCGGACTTTATGACAAGTTCCGCCCGCTGTGAGGTCTATGCAAGTGGTGCAGTGACGCGTCCTAAAACCCGGAAGTAAGCTGCGCTCGGGTTCCCTCGACAGAAAGCAGTGGGATTTCTCCATAGGATTTTGGAAAATAGCTCGAAATAAGGTCTGTGGAAAACGAACCTGTTAGATAAATGCACGTTTTGTTCAGCCGTATAATATCCTCATGTCTACCCTACTTTTATTATTTTCGAATCATAAATCTAATCGATAGATTTATGATGGATAGATTTATGATTAGCATAAATTCGTTCATGATGGCTCATGTCAGTGATGACATCGTTGCGAAATTATTAACCGAGTCATTTTAAAGATTGAGTTAGCCTACAATGATAAACTAGAGTGGCAAAGGATCAGCTGAATGACCCGCAAGTGCTTCATCCAAAAGGACAGGAGGATGGACTTTGTGTTTAAGTGATTTGATCATCAAAGGCCTAAGTCATTTTCAATGTGGGCCGCCGTGCCGACATAATTCATTTTTAATTGTTACTTGGCTGTGGGTGCCCTGTCATGATAGGTGTTTATATAAATGGTGTTGTTTTGTGTGGTGGAGCATAGTGGTAGAGGGGCGCTGTCATTGATGCGTTTTGCACCCCGGGCCGCTGTTTTGATATTCCGCTGAAGTATACGCTGTGACGTAATATCTCTTCTTTTCTTTCGAGGGAAGGGGGGGGGGTCAGAGGGCCTAGGTATAAAAGTCACGGCTCGCCACTGCATTTGCTTGGCATTTCTGGTTATTTCTCCACTGGTTAACATTGGTTAATAATACCGTGTAACTGTGACGTTTGAAGGGACGAAATTGTGACATCTTCACGTCTCCCAGCATGGTAAATCGTCACATGTTCACGTCTTGCCGTGATACCGGGTTGCTTTTAATCTTACACAGTCGGTTAATGGCCCGACACATGAGAAGGGACACACTGGACCTTGTGTTGTCTCATGGATGGGCAAATGGCGTAATTAAGAAAAAATAATTTTTTTTTTTTTTAATTTGTGTTACTTGTAGTACTGATACCGTCCACTAGACTCCTAGTTACGTCACGAGCTGCGTAGATGATTTCAAATACCGCGAAATAATCTTTGATGCATTTGTGTGTATTGTGTTTGTTTCCCGGGGAAACCCTCACAAGAAACACTGGCTGTTGTTATGCCTGCTGTGATGTTAAGTTGCCTCTTGTAATTATGCCTTTACAAGCTTAAAGGTTTTATTTATCATCTGAATTTGGCGAAACAAGTTTAATATTCTTAAAACCAAGAGTTTGTTTGAAATCAGATGAAAACAAACAGTCACGGACCCTGCCGTGTTATCTATGATTACTACGCTTTTCATTCATAATTTCAGCGGGAGGGAGGGGGAGCGGCGCTGAGGAACAGCAGAGTGCGGGTTGACAGGTGTCTGTGTTGACATTCCCCTTATTGTGGAATAAGGGGAATGTAGAGACTGGCTACAAGTGTCTTAGGTTCAAGTTAGACAACTAATGTCTGGGTTAGAGTTCATGACTTCATGTGTATGTCATCGTAATGGTTAATCTCAATACACACATTTTCCGTGCTTTCCAATAGTTTAAAATAGTTTTATTCCACTGTTTAATAACCTGTTCAATACAAACATGCCACTTGTAAAAATGAAATAACATTTCTGTGAACTGATATTTATTTAGTGAGCTTATTAGAGGATGGTCCCATTTTTTGGGGATGTTCCCTTTGATTGTAAAATGTCAATGAAGATGTCAGACTTAGTATATTTGTTAATAATTACATACAACACATGGAATTTGTGTGTGTGTGTGTTCCAAGTGAATCTGCGGCCCCCTGGTGGCCAGTACATTAATGATGTGGCCCCCACCACCATCAAAGTTGCCCATCCCTGGTTTAGATGTTTGTATCAGGGACATTTGTGACACTGGTATTTCGGACCATTTTCCTGTGTTATTTACTATGACGCTGCCTTGCTCTCAAATTGAATCGTGCGTTCCGGAGCGCCGCCTACGTGCGCTGAATCCTCTGACAGCGTCACAGTTTTCCGTTGCCTTTAATGACTCTGTGCTTCCCTTTTTAAATTCTACTTGCACGGATATTCTGGACCTGATCACTCCATTTACAGCCCTAAACCTGTGACTGAACCGTGGATAACTGACTCTACCCGCACCCTGAGACGCGCTTGTAGACGAGCAGAGAGGAGATGGAAGAAGGATAAACTTCACGTCTCCTTGGGGATTCTAAGAGACGGTTTAAGCAAATATCAGAGGGCTGTTAAATGTGCAAAAACACATTTTATTTCAAATGTTGTGTCCAACAACAGAAATAGGCCCCAGTTATTTTTTACCACTTTTAATTGTCTTTTAAATCCCTGTAACTCTCCCTGTGTTGTGCCATCACCTACTCTATGTGAAAAGTTCCTTTCATTTTTTTAATGATAAATTCTTGGCCATCAGATCTTCACCTCCTCCTCTCACCTTAGACCCAGCTGTGTCTCCTGTGTGCTCAGCTGTCTTCGAGCAGTTTGACCTGGTTTCACTGTCCGAGTTATCTGATGTGGTTAATAAATGTAAACCTTCACAATACCCCTTAGACAGTATTCCTCCCAGACTACTGAAATACGTGTTTTACTACTATTGGGTCATACAACTTAACTTTTATAAATATCTCTCTCACCTCAGGCTGCGTTCCAACCTTTTTTTAACCTGTTAAGCACTGAGCCTGTTTTTCAGGTCTCAGGCTCGAAAATGACATTCCCAGAACAAATGACCATATCTTCCCTTCTAAAAGGGTTACATTACTAATCTTTTTTCTAAAAGTAATGATAAACCTGTGAGTTCGATGTAGAAGAGTCAGAATCAATATAGATGTTTTTTATTTTAGAGAAAATTCAGATTGAACATAGTAAGAAACTGTAAATTATAGTGTCCGTCCAAAAAATATTTTTTACTGACAGTGAAAACTACCCTTAGATGATGGGTTAGTAGACTAAAAGCTTTAGGAATCCAAAGTACAACATATAATAAGTACCCTGTATCAAGATTGATGCAAAACAAGTGATATTTGACCTTTTTAGAGAGATTTATAAAAAAAAAACACTTCTGGGGTCATTTGGGTGGATTTTCCATATCTCTGGCCCCCCTTGGTCGATTTTGATGATTGACATCTCTTTCTAACCGTCAGAGCCAATGGAATCGAGGAAAAGTTCCCCATACACACACAGCTTACCGTAGAAAAACCGGAAGCTGTGCTAACCTCTGGTGGCTACCATTAGCAGCTAATTTTTCTTCTCCGATTTTTGCATACAAATTGAATTATGGATTATCAATAATTTTTTCAAAGTGACAGACACATTGCTATAACCTATGGATTAACCTTCAGCTGCGTTTTCTCTCGTTTTAATGCCATTGAACACGACTTTTTATCAGAATAACAGCTAAAGTGAGCATATCTCCGTGTTTTGCTACCTAAAGCTACTTGTGTGTTGTCTGTATTTGCTTCCCCTGTCACGATTTCTAGAGTTCTGTGCTAACGGCCTTAAGATTTTTTCGCTCGTAGCTAATTCAGAGGCTCGGTGCTAGCTTTGTGGGTTTTTTTTGAAAAAAAAAAAGATCAGTTAGCTGAGTTTCTTCCCGTTACATGGATCTAAAACATTCATAGTTTATTGAATATTAAGATGCCCTCAGACGCTGTTCCCTGCAGATGACACGTTTTTCCACCCGGTATTGGGGGTGCGGTGTAGAAGAGGTTAAACACGCTGTAGTGCAGCCTCTTATAAAAAAACAGAACCTTGATCATTCTGTTCTCTCCAACTTTAGACCTATTTCTAAGCTTCCCTTCCTGTCTAAAGTCCTAGAGAAAGTGGTTTTAGCTGGTTTTAGCTCACCTTTAGTCGCACCTTGATTTTAACTGCATATCAGAAAAGTTTCAGTCTGGTTTTAAATCACGCCACATACAGAAACATAGACTGTATATATAAATGGACGTAGTGTCTGTGACGTCACACCCATAGGATTCTGCAGAGTCCGAGAAGCCTAAAATAAGGTCTCGACGTGACGTCAGAGTTCTAACTCCGCCTACTCCGCCCGATCCAAATAAGGGCAAGAGGTTGGAGCCGGAGGCGGGACCTGCTGCCACCGAGCTGGAGTTCCAGAGGCTACTGAGGCTACCAAGCTAAGCTAACATGCCAGCAGTGCGGCTTATTTTGTAGCCGTAAGCCGCCAGCAGACACGTAGGAGCACACGCCTCTGGAGAGGAGGAGAGCGAGAGAGAGAGAGAGAGAGTATAGAAGAGAGATAGAGAATAGAGAGAGAGAGCGAGAGAGAAGCGAGAAGAGAGAGAGGAGATGGCGAGAGATCTAGATAGAGCGAATCTGTCTTTTAAATTAAACTTTCAGACGTGAGGTATTGAAATACAGTAATAGTATTGTTTATTTAAATAAACTGAGCCACTCCTCACAGTTCATACTTCATATTTCTTATTGTCTAAAGCATTTATTACACACATTTTCCCTCTCATATTCACAGTGTGGATCAATTGAGACAGCGTGGAGTCCAGAGAGCTGCAGGGACTTTGGGAGAAACCTCAGCGTGACGGATGTCCTGTCTGTGGGTTTGGCTGGAGAGGACTGAGGTGGAGCGGTCTTTCTCTGGGAGGAGGACCAGGCCTGATGGAGGACGTGACCTGATGGAGGAGGACCAGGCCTGATGAAGAAACCACTAACTGCATCTGTGAGCCCATACTGGGCACAGCTGTCACAAACTAATGATAGTCCTGTTTGACTACACACTATTTAGTGTGCAGATCTTTGTGTTCACAATAAAAGTGTAGTTTCCTAGTGAATGTCTTATATTGGTCTTTAATCTGATATCAGCTTTTCATTTTCTTCTGGCCCCTAGGACAAAACGGTGAGACAGTTGTGTCCTTCAGGTATGTCCTCTCCTAACAGAAATGACAAGAAACATAAAACATATGACATATTGCAGAGTAAGTGTGTTATTTATGAAAGAGGTGCGTTAGAGGGCTGTAGAAATAAATACAACATTATTTGAATGTGTTTTTGAAATTCATCACTTTGTACTACAGAGATAATCAGATTATGAATGAACAGTCTGCAGTTAATCAACATTAAAATATGTGTTATTATTAAAATAATATTCAACTGTTATCAGAACTTAGTGTAAATGTAGAATCATGCTGTTCGGTTGTCTCACTGCAAGAACCACTTTTACCACGTTTTTACCGACAATATGTAGAGACAAATGGTAGTAATTTTCACAAAGTAAAATAATAATTGCCTTAAATACATTGACATGTGAAAGCTGAAAAAAAAATCATGTTGCTTGTTAAAATCTAAATGTGACTTTTTGCAAGGAAGGAACAGTCAACTTCCCTCATGTGTCAGTATTTAGTCATGTTTAATGGAATGTATATCAGTGTATTATATTTGTTACTTTATCTATTTAAACCAGAACATTTATCGATTATTTGTAAAGTATGAAAGGGGTCTTTGTACCTTTGAGTCCATGCTGAAGTTCACTGATGTTAGGAATAGGTCTGTCTCTCGTGGTCAGCATCCTCTGGTCTGTTTGCATCACCTGGAAACTTTAAACAAACAGATAGTAAAGTAACAATGTGTTGGTCACAGACTTTTTTTACATGCAAACGTCATGTCATAATCTTTTTGATTATCCTTAACGAAAAGTGCTGGATATCACAGCCCTTACTGTATCTTATCAGTTGGATTGTGTATTATTGTCTAGTTGGGGTCCGATTGTCGAACCTCAGATTGAGGAGGAACAATGCGGATTCCGTCCTGGTCGTGGAACGACGGATCAGCTTTTTACTCTCGCAAGGATCCTGGAGGGGGCCTGGGAGTACGCTTATCCGGTCGACATGTGTTTTGTAGACTTGGAAAAGGCGTATGACCAAGTTCCCAGGGAGTTACTGTGGGAGGTGCTGCGGGAGTATGGGGTGAGGGGGTCTCTACTCAGGGCTATCCAATCTCTGTACTCCCAAAGCGAGAGCTGTGTCCGGGTCCTCGGCAGTAAGTCGGACCCATTTCCGGTGAGGGTTGGCCTCCGCCAGGGCTGCGCTTTGTCACCAATCCTGTTTGTAATATACATGGATCGGATTTCGAGGCGTAGTCATGGGGGAAGGGGTCTGCAGTTCGGTGGACTAAGGATTGCACCACTGCTTTTTGCAGATGATGTGGTTCTAATGGCTTCATCGGTCTGCGACCTTCAGCACTCACTGAATCGGTTCGCAACCGAGTGTGAAGCGGCTGGGATGAGGATCAGCACCTCCAAATCTGAGGCCATGGTTCTCAGCAGGAAACCGATGGACTGTCCACTCCAAGTAGGGAATGAGTCCTTACCCCAAGTGAAGGAGTTCAAGTATCTCGGGGTCTTGTTCTCGAGTGAGGGAACAATGGAGCGTGAGATGGGCCGGAGAATCGGAGCAGCGGGAGCGGTACTGCAGAACCTTTACCGCACCGTTGTGACGAAAAGGGAGTTGAGCCAGAAGGCAAAGCTCTCTGTCTACCGGGCCATTTTCGTTCCTACCCTCACCTATGGTCATGAAGGATGGGTCATGACCGAAAGAACGAGATTGCGGATACAAGCGGCCAAGATGGGTTTTCTCCGCAGGGTGGCTGGTGTCTCCCTTAGGGATAAGGTGAGAAGTTCGGTCATCAGGGAGGGACTCGGAGTTGAGCCGCTCCTCCTTCGCGTCGAAAGGAGCCAGTTGAGGTGGTTCGGGCACCTAGTTAGGATGCCACCTGGGCGCCTCCCTAGGGAGGTGTTCCAGGCACGTCCAGCTGGGAAGAGACCAAGGGGTAGACCTAGGACCAGGCGGAGGGATTATATCTCTTCGCTGTTCTGGGAGCGCCTTGGGATCCCCCAGTCAGAGCTGGTTGATGTCGCCAGGGAAAAGAAAGTTTGAGGCTCTCTGCTGGAACTGCTACCCCCGCGACCCGACCACGGATAAGCGGGAGAAGATGGATGGGTAGATGGATGGGGTCCTTTTTATTTGACTGTTACTTTGGAATAGTTGTTCATGAGACAGTCAAATGAAATATGTCTTATGCCATATTTACACTCATTTGTAACACACACGTAAGGGTAAAAGACAAACATCTTTAACAAATGTAATGCAATGAATACGCTTAATTGTCACAGAAGCACACATAACGTCATATCTAATATGTAAACAAATCATTTCCTTGTCCCTAAAGCATTGACTACGCAATTCTTCGTCCTTAAATGCAGGCATTAAGGACGAATAAGCACTAACATGTTCATGTTCTGCTGCCACAATAAGTCGGTTTCTCCAGTGGTAACAATCAGGGTTCGTACGGTCATTGAAAACCTGGAAAAATTATGGACATTCAAAATGCAAATTCCAGGCCCTGGAAAAGTTATGGAAAACAACATTTTTCCCAAAGTTTTGGAAAAGTCATGGAAATGTAACTAAAGTTGCGTCAAATATAATTTACATTTTATCTAATCGCCGAAATTATCTGCGGTCTCGAGCTGTTATGTGCCATCATGACGCGCATGGTGTTATTTTTTAATATATGAAGCGCGAGCTGTGTGCTCGAGTCTTCCTGGCTGTCGGCTGAACTCTGCTGCTTCGGGATGAGGGTCAGCTACATTATCTACGGTGTGTTCGTTAACTGTGCGGAGTCACTGTGGCACAGACTGAGCCGCTGGTGAACAGCTGTTAGAACAGGCCGTTCAGGTGTTCAGAGCAGAGCGGCAGAGCGTGATGTGAACTGAAACGTTTTTCTGTCGCAATATTATTTAAGGAATCGTTGAGCTAGCTAGCTAGCATACATTGTTAATATCTGCTAACGTTAGCTTTAGCCTTCGTTTTCTAATAGTTTTTTTCATAGGCTATAAACAGAGGTGGTATAAGTATAGATATTGTACTTGAGTAAAAGTAAAAGTACTCAGATATTGTACTTGAGTAAAAGTAGAAGTACCAGAGTGTAGGAATACTCTGTTTCAGTAAAAGTCCTGCATTCAAAATGTTCCTCAAGTAAAAGTAGAAAAGTATTCTCATCAAAATATAGTGAAAGTAGCGACAGTTAAAGTAGTCATTGTGCAGATTGGTCCATTTCAGAATAATATATATGATATGTTTTATAATGATTGATCTTTAAAGTGTTCTCAAAGCTGGTAAAGGTGCAGCTAGTTTGAATGACTTTGTATACTGCAGGGTAGCTTGTGGATTTACTCCAGGTGGAACTAAAGTCTGATTTAACACGTGAATAGATTTCACATCATTCATCCACATCTGTAAAGTAACTAAAGGTATTAAATACATGTAGTGGAGAAAAAGTACTCAATTTACCTCTGAATTGTAGAGGAGTAGAAGTACACAGTAGCAAAACATTGAAATACTTAATAAAGTACAAGTATCTCAAAATTGTACCCAAGTATAGTACTTGAGTTTATGATATTAGTTACTCAGTTATGTCACATTCCCAGGTTTATGTCACGGTTTTAGTGTTGTCTGTCTGGTTATGGGTTTTGTAAGTCTGTTCATTCAGTGTTGTGTCTTCCTCCTTGTGTTTTGTCTGGTCCTCCTCCCTGTCGTTAGTTTCCCTGGTGTGTCTGATTGTCTCATTGTGTTCACCTGTTGCCCTTGTGTTTCTCCCTCCCCTGCCCAGCTGTGTCTTGTCCTGTGATTACCCTTCTGTGTATTTAGTCTAGTCTTCCCCTGTGTTCCATGTCGGTTCTTTGATTGTCTCTCCTGTTGGTCACGGTCAGTTTTGTGTATTCTTGCTACCTTGTACTATCAATGTTTTTGATTCATGCCATGTTTTTTGTTTTTCAGCTTTTAAATAAAGCTCGCTTTTGTTTATAACCTTTACCTTTTTGTAGTTTGCATTTGGGTCCTACCTTTTCCCGCGAATCCTTGACAGTGATTCTAACAGAATGAACCGACCAACAATGGACCCAGCAGATTTTTATTTTTATTTGGACTTGTTCTCCCTAGAGTACACTCTTCAGTGTCATTATGCTGAATGGAGTAGAACCTCGGCTAAAAGGGACAAAGAGGCTGTCCTCAATAAGGCACAAATGGAGGTGGACAACGTGCCATGGTTGAGAAGCTCATTGCCTGAGTTTCTCAGAGTTTTTTCTCGTAGCCCTGAGTGCCAGTCTCCATTCTCTGACCCTTTCTTGGGATCCCGCCTGGCGTTTGGAGGTCCACGGAGCCTCCAAAAGACCTCTAAAAGACGCAAGGTCAGGAAGCCAGCTCGTACTCAGGTACCGGTCCTAGCAGCCATGGTTCCGGCTCCAGTGCCGGCCCCAGCAGCCATGGTACCGTGCTCCAGTACCATCCCACACAGCCATGGTTCCGTGTTCCGGTTCCTTGCCCAGCAGCCATGGTTCCGGCTCCAGTGCCGGCCCCAGCAGCCATGGTCCCTGCTCCAGAACCGGAACTTACAGCCTTGCCCCCTTGCCCCCGGGCCGTCCGCCCGAGACCCCTTCCTGATCCTCTGCCGTGCCCCGGGGCCAGCCCAAACCCGTCCTCCAGACCCCCTCCACCCACCCTTTTGGCCCTAGTTATGCATCCCTCCTCTGGACGCCCTCCACCCACCCTTCTAGAGATTTTGGAGTATTTAGGTTTTTGTTTGGGACGTCTGGAATCCGTCCCTTGGGGGTTCTGTCATGGTTTTGGATTTATGTTTTCATTTTCCACCTTTTTGTTTTGAAATGTTTTCGTCCTTGTGTCTTGTCTGATCCTACTCCCTGTGTTTGCCTTCCTGTCCTTAGTTTCCATGGTGTGTCTGATTGTGCCTCATTGTGTTCACCTGTTGCCCTTGTGTTTCTGCCTCCCCTGCCCAGCTGTTTCTTGTCCTGTGATTACCCTTCTGTGTATTTAGTCTTGTCTTCCCCTGTGCTCCATGTCTGTCCGTCGTCATTTCATGTCCCTGCTACCTGTCGTCTATGCTTGTCCGTGTCTCCTGCCTGTTCCCGTCTGTACGTTTGTTCCTGTCTGTCGTGCTCCCCGGTTTTGTTTCTGTTAATTAGTTTCTTGTTTTTTCATGCCTTCGGCTTTTTATAAATAAAGCTCGCTTTTTGTTACCTTACCTTTTTTGTCCTTCTTAAACTGCACTTGGGTCCTATTTTCCCCACACCTGACACTTCTTGACTCTCAACGAAAACAAGACAGAGATTTTAATATTTGGACAGTCTGAACCTAGCCTCCTACAGCCGTCAGAAATCTTGGAGTCATCTTTGACAACTGTTTTAAATTTGACGAACAGATAAGCTCAGTTGTCAAGACTGTTGACAGTCTTCCAGCTGCGGCTTCTGGGGAAGGTAAAAGCCTATCTTCTTATGGAATTTGAACAGCTAATCCACCTATTTATAACGTTTCGCTTAGACTATTTTAACTCCCTGTATATTGGTGTTGATAAGTGTTTGGTCTGTTGCCTTCTTACAGGGAAGAGAAGATATGACCACATCACACCTGTTCTGGCAGATCTCCATTGGCTTCCTGTCAGTTACAGGATCCAGTTCAAGTACTTACTTGTTGTTTTTAAATCATTCCATGGACTGGCACCACATTACCTGTCTGAGTTGTTGCACCGCCATGCTCCAGCTAGAGCATGGCGCTCAGCTCAGCAGAATATGTTGGTGGTTCCTCGGTGCAGGAAAAAAAACCCGAGGTGACAGGGCTTTCAGTGTTGCAGCTCCCAGACTGTGGAACAGCCTCCCAGTACATATCTGGACTGCTGAGTCTATTGAACTTTTTAAATCTCAGCTAATAACACACCTCTTTGCACTGGCTTTTAATACTAGTTGAACATTACATTTGTAGGTGTTTCTATGTTTCTAGTTATTGTGCTTTTTATCATGTTTTAAATTATTGTTTTATTGATGTACTCCCATTGTGTTATTTTATATTGTATTTATTGCCTGTACATCACTTTGGTCAACTGAGGTTGTTTTTAAATGTGCTATATAAATAAAGATCGAGATTGACTGTCTGAGAACCCAGGAATAATGAATAATATTTGGAAAATGGACTGAGACATATTGACAGTTATAAATGTTCTAATCGAAACCAGGATCGTTCCCTAACCTTTTCAAAATGTTATATTAGTTAACATGGATGCAGGTTGTGAAGCTCCGTCGCTTCAAAGTCAAAATCTCTGAATCCTTCACAAGTTTTAGAATTAAAAGCTTGAGAAAAACATTAATAATAATGTCTTTAAATAGCTTTGGCTGTGTGCATTTACACTCAGCGCAGCCTCTGCAGCAGACTCAAGGAGACATCTTCCATGTAAAAGTGTGTGTGTGTGTGTGTGTGTTATATATCCTTTTTTCCCTCATCTCAATAAAAGTTTTGGATGTATCAGCACAAATTAGCATTGATGGTACCTAGCTAATCTCACACAGCTGCAGAATGGAGCATTAGGGAGAGGGTGCAGGGCCCCGGCCCATCTGTGGTGGGACCCACTTACGGTCCCCTGAAACCAACATCACTTTGGCCTTGTCAGATTGTGTGTGTGTGTGTGTGTGTGTGTGTGTGTGTGTGTGTGTGTGTGTGTGTGTGTGTGTGTGTGTGTGTGTGTGTGTGTGTGTGCACATATTTGTTGGCTTGTGTCGCATTAACAGAAAACCTTGCCAGAGAAACCTGGATGCAGGGAACTGTAATGGTGGATAAGCAATTATCTTAAGATGTGTCCCCTTCTAGACCCACACAGCTGTGATCAAGGTACTTTTAAAAGAGATAACAAATTATTTCACTGTACATCGCTCATGAATTATAATGTTATGTTTTGTATTGGGTCCAGAATTGTCACTTTTCTCCCCCATCGGCCCGCTACACTAGATATTGTTCATGTCTGCTCCCTTCCTCTCCATTCATCTCTGCAGCCTCCCTTTTGCTTTTAGCAGTGCTGTCTGATGTATGTATGGTTTGAGCTCTGTCATCTGTCTTGTTCTGCAGCGTGTCTGTCTCGCTCT